>NC_084732.1:59673028-59785528 GCF_033978785.1 Entelurus aequoreus
ATTCAATTGAATGCACTGCAAAGACAAGATATTTAATGTTCAAACTGAGAAATGTAATTTCTTTTTTTTGCAAATAATCATTAACTTAGAATTTAATGGCAGCAACACACTGCAAAAAAGTTGGCACAGGGGCATTTTTACCACTGTGTTACATGGCCTTTCTTTTTAACAACACTCAGTAAACGTTTGTGAACTGAGGAGACCAGTTTTTGAAGCTTTTCAAGTGGAATTATTTTCCATTCTTGCTTGATGTACAGCTTAAGTTGTTCAACAATCCGGGGTCTTCGTTACGGTATTTTAGGCTTCATATTGCGCCACACATTTTCAATGGGAGACAGGTCTGGACTACAGGCAGGTCAGTCTAGTACCGCTCTCATTTACTATGAAGCCACGCTGTTGTAACACGTGCATAATGTGGCTTGGCATTGTCTTGCTGAAATAAGTAGGGGCGTCCATAGAAAAGACGTTGCTTGGATGGCAACATACAGTATGTTGCGCCAAAACCTGTATGTACCTTTCAGCATCAATGGTGCCTTCACAGATGTGTAAGTTACCCATGCCTTGGGCACTAATACAACTCCATACCATCAAAGATGCTGGCTGTTGAACTTTGCGCCTAGAACAGTACCGGTAAATGGTAAATGGGTTATACTTGTATAGCGCTTTTCTACCTTCAAGGTACTCAAAGCACTTTGACACTATTTCTACATTCATCCATTCACACACACATTCACACACTGATGGCGGGAGCTGCCATGCAAGGCCCTAACCACGACCCATCAGGAGCAAGGGTGAAGTGTCTTGCTCAAGGACACAACGGACGTGACAAGGTTGGTAGAAGGTGGGGATTAAACCAGGAACCTTCAGGTTGCTGGCACGGCCACTCTCCCAACTGAGCGCCACGTCGTTCTCAGTTCCCAGGCTGGATGGTTCTTTCCTCTTTGGTCCGAAGGACACGATGTCCGCAGTTTCCAAAAACAATTTGTAATGTGGACTCGTCAGACCACAAAACACTTTTCCACTTTGCATCAGTCCATCTTGGATGAGCTCGGGCCCAGTGAAGCCGGCGGCATTTCTGGGTGTTGTTGATAAATGGTTTTCGCTTTGCATAGCAGAGTGTTAACTTGCACTTACAGATGTAGCGACCAACTGTAGTTACTGACAGTGGTTTTCTGAAGTGTTCCTGAGCCCATGTGGTGATATCCTTTACACACTGATGTCGCTTTTTGATGCAGTACTGCCTGAGGGATCGAAGGTCTGTAATAACATTGCTTACGTGCAGTGATTTCTCCAGATTCTCTGAATCTTTTGATATTACAGACCGTAGATGGTGAAATCCCTAAATTCCTTGCAATAGCTCGTTGAAAAATTTTGTTTTAAAACTGTTGGACAATTTGCTCACGCATTTGTTCACAAAGTGATGACCCTCACCCCATCGTTGTTTGTGAATGACTAAGCATTTCATGGAAGCTGCTTTTATACAAAATCATGGGACCCACCTGTTCCCAATTAGCCTGTTCACCTGTGGGATGTTCCAAATAAGTGTTTGATGAGCATTCCTCAACTTTCTCAGTCTTTTTTGCCACATGTGCCAGCTTTTCTGAAACATGTTGCAGGCATCAAATTCCAATTGAGCTAATATTTGCAAAAAATAACAAAGTTTACCGGTTTGAACATTAAGTATCTTGTCTTTGCAGTCTATTCAATTGAATATAAGTTGAAAAGGATTTGCAAATCACTGTATTCTGTTTTTATTTACGATTTACTCAACATGCCAACTTCACTGGTTTTGGGTTTTGTACATAAGTATTCACAGCCTTTGCCATGAAGCTCAGAAGTGAGAGCAGGTGCATTCTGTTTTAACTGATCATTCTTGAGATGTTCCTACAGCTTAATTGGAGTCCACCTGTGGTCAATTCAGTTGATTGGACATAATTCGGAAAGGCACACACCTGTCTATATATAAAGTCCCACACTTTACAGTGCATGGCAGAGTACAAACTAGTGATGATAAATGTGATCCTTTTTACTGACTCGAGTGGCTCTTTGTCACTCACCGAAGTGGATTGATTCACTCATCACAAAATGCATGGGCTAAAGCTTGCACATGGTTATTGCATGCTCAGGCAACCTAACACACAATTCACTCAGCACAGAGCACATGTGCAGATGCTCACAAATGATTCACTGCATCTGCGCAAGTCTCGCCGTCATCTCATTTGTCAAAGTGAGGCCTTGTGAATACTTTCCAGATGCACTGCAGAAATTAGATTGCATTTTAATGTGAATTTAGGTAGCCCTACAAAGTTGTTAAATACTTTTAAATAATTGTTTGTGTGATATCTTCTTTAAACATTCTGTATTCTAATCTTTTTTTCTTTTCAGTGTGGCCCTAATGCTCTTGCATATTGTTACATGGTTAATTGTATTCCTATCAATACAAATCTATGCCCCCTGAGCCACATTTTGGACTCTCCTGCTTTAATCCTTTGACTTTGTGAATTTTATTTAGACTGGATCGCTTTTATGTTGACAATTTGATTTTGTGGACCAACTAAAGTCCCTATGTCTCTGGGATAATCACAAAGAAATGTGCACTTAATAGCGAAGTTTAATTACAACCACTTGTGTTGACGTGAGTCAGCCAATCCAAGGCATGCAGATCTTAACAGCTTTCACTTTACATACGGTTTAGTGAAGACCGCCCTGTTGCAACTGTTTTTGTCTTTTTCCAGAATCTTGACGTTTAGACTTTTGTGTATGTATCCTGTCAGGAGGAGGTTGCAGAGTTTGCCATAGAATTGTGTTGCACTGAGGAAGAGAGAGGAGAGACCCCGGGCAGAGAGGACAGTCCCAGAGACCTGGGAGATGTGGAGCTTGATCTAGGAGGAGAAGCAAAGTCTGGAGACGACAAAAGCTTCGGTATGAACTCTCTTGTAGTTAAACTTATGCTTGCTTTTAAAGATGCACCATTTGCGAAAACATGTGAATCTTGATTTTCTGCCTTCAAACTGAGATTTCTAATTGGAAATAGAGATTCTTGGAGGATTTTAGCATGCCTATTTTAAGAAATCAATTTTTGTTGTTATCCATTCTTTATTGGATGACAGTTGGCAGGCGGTTTAAAATAAGGGCGAAGTAAAGTAAATCCAACTAATTCATGTGATCCCGCCTCCCACGAGCTGACCAATGATAGATGTCCGGCCGTCAGTGGGGTAGAACCAGAGCTGTAGAGCCAACTAGCCCTGGCCAGTCTTTGACTGGGAGAGAGTGAGTTGCAAATGTCGACCATCATGCCAAAAAGGCCTGGAGGAAATGGCTGCGTTTGTTTGTGATGCAAAATCTTCGTCGTTTAGAAATTTGGTCGTATGTCAGGGTGAATTAGGGGTGACACGATTCTTTGATTAAATGTATTACAAAACTGATGGAGTAATTTTCTCTGTCTCGAAAAATCATTGGTTTAATGGTAGAGTTAAAACCATAAAGACATTTATTGTTGTCAAATGTGCTTACGTCACCAACGCAGAGGAAGTGAATGTAGTGTTTCCCAAGATCAATTATAAACGTGCCGCTTCCGGTTCGCCTTGCTCATGAACACATTTTAATCGAAGTATAATGTGGAGACATGCAACGTAACTCCCCTTTACAACACACCTCATACTGTTCACCTGCTTTGCCAGAGATGTAGCAGTAGAGATAAGGGCTGTTATTGAGTATTCTAGTAATCTATAGATTTTTTTTTCTTCTGAGTAATAAAAAGACAAAACATACTTTATAGTCTCAATGCATATTTTAGGGAAACGAGTGGAAATAAAATTCAATTTTTATGCATCCTATAAACTTTATTATATTTTTCTAAAATGCACATCATCAACATAGAAATTGCACTTTAATAAACAACAAAAACTCTCCGTTGTTCACTGCCACACAGATTACGGTGCGCTCTATTGCAGGGGTCGTGCGGAAATTATCTGCATATCTGAAGTTCCGGGCACTCATGCGGTCCGGAGTTTATACGTTTTTATGAGTGACACTTATGAAACGATTAATCAAAGCAACAGAATATAAATCAAATATTTTTTCTAATCGAATTAATCTGTGTAATCGTAGAAACCCTAAAAAGATAACTGCTTCCAATCAAGCAACTTTGTTACTATATTTAGCAAGTAGAGGTTGGCATGAAAATTGAAAGAGGAAAGTGTGTCTTGCGTCATGCAGTTTTTCAGTATTCAAATACAAGCGGTCACAAAAAAAGTATTTTATGCGAGAGCGGTGAGCCACCTCCGCTAACCCAGGGAGTGTCAAATGTGCATTACAATCACTGAGCATTGTGTGTACACAACTTTCAAAGTGTGGAACCTTAACCATTACTTTTTGAGCTATTGTATGTACAGTATAGCAGATTGAAAGGAATGGAGTGGACACTCTTGTCTGTCTCCACTATCTTTGTCTCTGCGTGGCCGCTCGCATACACACACACACACACACACACACCCTCAGCCTGTCTCTAGGTTCAGAAATGCACAGTTATGAAGATACTGTCATGGCATTAGGTCTAATTTAAAAAATGGAAACAATTGGTCATTTATTATTAGAGCTGCGTAAAATTGGTTTGATATAAGTTTGGCAATATCGGGTAATATTGACCACTGCACTCCCGCTCTGTGTAGCAGCAGCAGTGTCATGCTGACTGTGCTAATGTTAGCTGCCAACAACAAGCCATCAAAGGCAAACAAAAGAAAGAAAGAGATTTATCAGCATAACATTACCCGATTCCCTGCGGACCATGAATGTATACAGTTATAGAAGCCATCAAACCTTTAGTTTGCAAAGACTTAAGGCCGCTCTGCTCTTGCTGGCTTTAAGTGACTCGTTCTCAAAGGGAACCATATTATGTTGTAATCATGCAACGTAAACGTCTGAATCAGTTATTATTGTTGAATTTATTTGTAACTGAGGCCATGTCTACACTAAGTCGTTTAACCCCTTAAACGAACAATTATTTAGCCTAAGCCCCGTTTCAGCCACACTAAACCAGCGTTTAAGGTCCCCCTCTTCGGACAATATTTCACATGGGTAAGTCAGCCGTGTAATCAGGGGTGCAAACTAACTTTTTGACCAACTCGCCAAGTGGCTAGTAGGTGAAAAAACATACTCGCCAACCATATTTTTTACTCGCCAAATGCCAAAACAAACTATTTCCTTTACCATTGTATTCCGCCATGTAGAAGTGTTCACGTCACATTAAAACCAATTCTACAACCAACCAGGGGCCACAGTATAGTATATAGAGTATATAGATTCTTTTTTTTACTATCCTATGAAACTAGAAGCAGGACGCATGATGCAGTGCAGATAAGATTTTAAAAGATCTGTATTCAATAAAATTTAAGTAATATACAAGTTTTACAGTGCATTGATTGCTACAAAGAATAAAGAAATAGTTAAATATTTTTCAACATTGTCTGGATATTTACATTAATTTTTTTACATTTAAACATTAAAAAATATCTGCATTCAATAAAATAAAAGTAATATGCAAGTCTGATTGACCGTGAACTGCTTGCTACAAAAAATATAGGAAAAAAATATTAAATCTGTTGCCAACATTGTCTGGATATAAATAATGAAAGAACATTAATGAAAGAACATCAGATTAACATATATAGAAAAAATTAACGTCTCAGAACTTCACCGCCCCTCCCCGTGTGTGTGTGTGTGTGAGAGAAAGAGCTTTGTGTGTGTGACATTGTGAGTGAGTGAGTGAGTGAGTGAGTAAGTGAGAGAGAGCTAAGTGTGTGTCGGTGTGTGAGAGCTGTAGCCTAGGTGGGTGTCTGTAAATATACAGACAGATAGTGAGTGAGAGACAGAGAGTAAGATTTATAGGCTTAAGGCTAGGAAGAATGATTGTTAGCTATTAAGACTCGAGTAACGTTACCGGTACACTCTGTGACTGTCGCCTGAGAGATATCCCTGTAGTGCGCGCTCTAAGCTAACTACTAGGCTAGCTAACTGCCGTATCTTAGCAACTAGTCTACGGAACGTCGAACGTGACATCACAACAAATATGTGCTTGGTAAAATAATGATCTCCGTGTTGCTTTAGGTACCGGTAAGCGCTGCATTATTGCTGTTGTGAACCTCACTTTTTCAACTCGCCAGCGTGGCAAGTTAGGCAAATATTTTACTCGCCAAAGCTAAAAATAGCTCGCAAATGGCGACTGGCGAGTGTTAATTTGCACCCCTGCGTGTAATTCTTGAATCTCCGGCACTTAGCTTTGTGTGGACTCATTGATCGTTTACAAAGTGAGTTCGGAGAGGAAGTGACGCCAGAAAGACCTCGCCCACACAGGAAGTGACATCAGAAAGAACGCACCACAGCCAGCTTCATAATAAAGCGGTTTTGTAACTCGGAGCTAACCACTGGAAATATGAAGGCGAGTCATCCAGACATGTCCGTGTTTCTCCTTCTTCTACATGTACTGTACAGACGCTTGTGGAAATCACACATGAATACCTTAAGAGAGAGCGATTGCAGCTATTTCGGATACCACACTTCTCAGACGACAAGAGAACTTTCGAAGGTCAGCTGTGTTTCTACTTAGCGAAAAACTTAGTCCATTTGTCGAAGGAGAGACAACGAGAATGCGAGCTCCCGTGGATGTGATAAAAAAGGTGTGCTTTGTATTACCTGGCTGTCGAGGAAAACGGCGAATGCATTTTGACTGGCAAGGCAGACTGTATCAGTTATTGTCCGCCATGTATGTCGCGCACTCGACATCTAGGTCCAGAGTATATACAGTCACCAAAAACGAATGGACAATGAAGGTGAAGGCAAAAGAGTGAGGCGTGTCCTGACCAGATATCTAGATCCCTAGTTTGATTGATGTAAAATGTTCTTTATCACATTGTTCACGTGTCTAATAAAGATTTGATGAATTTATGATGGCTCAGGTGTGATTCACTACAATAGGGCCTCACAGCACACTGAATTCCAGTTAATTGAAATACCACAACACTGGATATTGTTCAGATAAGTTAAATTTAAGAACTTGCACACAAAGCAACACTGGAGATGACTATGCCGTGTGCATTTTCCGCGCATGCGTACTAGGTCGCGTTGCGCCGGCGGACGGAGAGGGTCTTAAACCGTGGCATTGTTGTGTGTGGACACGGATAAGGTTAGTTGTGATTTACCCTGGATAACCTTATCTGGCTTAGTGTAAATGGGGCCTGAGAGTCTTGTAAAATAAAAACTGAAGACAGGACCAGTGTCAGTTTCATTGACTAATTATTTTTGTCTCAGAGGAAAGGGTTGACGATAACTGACGAAAATAAGAAAATAAATCAAAACAAAATGCACGTTGACCAAGACTAACAAACTTGACAATTTACGCAACTAATTAAAGTGAGACGAAAATGTTGACCGAAAAGAAATCCAATTATATTTAATTTTGTCTTGTAAAATGGGTGAGACAATTTCGGAATAAATCCAATCACCACTCTTTACCAGCGTACATATGAGAGTCGGACGAGAGTTTGTTACGTAGGAGAGCCAATCAGATGCTTTTCATTGTGAGACCAGGAAGTTGGATTTCTCACCGCCAAAACCAAAATGTATTGATGTTCCACATTGTAATATAAGTATATCAGTAAACTTTGATGATATGTGTACACTTGGGAGAAAGTATACAAGACACACTTAATTTTTGATGCTAGGATGCCATCAGCAGGCGAGTCATCGATCGTGACAGCTCCACAACTGTAAGTTAAAGCTAATTCTCCCGTATTACTTTTTTACAAAAAATTATCAAATAACTTTCTCTGCCTCAAGAAATCGTTTGTTTAATGGTAAATGTATTTATTTTATGGCATGACCACTTTTAATGTGGTCCAACACGCTTGCTTAAGTTGATGTGTTTCCTATTTTTTTTAATTAAAAACAATTATTCGAGGCAGAGATTTATTAACAAATGAAAGGTTCCAGCCACCCCTCCTCCATGAGAGGGACAAGCAGAAGAGAATGAATGAATGGATGGATGGATGAAATTTGCCATGCCACATGTGTATTTGCTTCTTCCATTTGTCCCGCTCTTTAACAAATTATGATGAAAGCATGCATCGTAACATGTAACACACATACACAGCTGCCTTGCCAGAAATGTAGCTTAAAAAATAGAAAAAGTGCCTGAATGATATCTATTGGCTTTGAACTGTAGAGCAAAACATGCCCTAATACATCATTCTTGACCATGAGATCATGCTAACACATGCTTTGCAGGTAGTTTAGATAAATGTGCTTTTAAATACACTTTAAATAGGCCTTACCTTTTATACTTGATAATTTCATCGACTTAATTTACTGTCATTTTAGCTGACTAAAATTATGTAATTTTGTTGTTTAAAACTAGAATAAAACAAAATGTATTTAGATGACAACAATTTGACAAATACCTTTTGGTCAAAAGACTATAAAACTAAATTAAAAACTGCTGTCAAAATTAGCACTGGAAAGGACGGCAGCTGTGCTCGGGACATACTTTTGTTTACAGCTTCATCTCCCTGTAAGCGCCACTGTTTTAAATGTGCCAGAAAAAACATGCGCCGGCGTTCACAATAAAATGACTGTGTGTTACATACTGTCTGACTGCGCTAACAAAACAAGAGTCCCAGAATAAAAGCTTACATATATTTATCATTAATCTTTTGCACTTGAAGAAACGATACCTTGATGCAGTTCATAGTACCGGTAATGGAATGTTGCAATAAACATATGCTTTCACTTGCAATTTTTTTGTTATTTAAAATTTTTTATTTTTGAGGCTTTTAAGAAAGTTTAAATTGTCCAAAGTTGTTCATGGTGAAGAGAAAATACATTGTATCCCCCCAAAAATGGATTCACTCGCTGGAATATAAAGACAATATAACATACATCCATAAACGTGGATGCATATGAAAAAGTGCAATATATTTATCTGTACAGTAATCTATTTATTTATATCTGCACCTTATTGCTCTTTTATCCTGCACTGCTAATGCAACAAAATGTTGTTCTTATCTGTACTGTAAAGTTCAAATTTGAATGACAATACAAGGAAGTCTAAGTATAAGTACATTTATATTTTATAACGATTTCGAGACATTTTAAATATTTGCGTTTAGATGAAACCATCCATCCATCCATTTTCTACTGCTTGTCCCCTTCGGGGTAGCGCTGGAGTCTATACCAGCTGCATTCGGGCGGAAGGCGGGATACACCCTGGACAAGTCGCCACCTCATCGCAGGGCCAACACAGATAGACAACATTCACACTCACATTGACACACTAGATGAAACCAAATTGTGATTAATCATTTTAAAACTATATAAAAATCAAATCGATTTGGGAAATTGGCCATGAGACATTACCAACCCTATTCATTATTAAGTGAATTTCTTATTTTCTCTTGTGTATTTATAATTGCTCTCTAACCAAACAAAAATGTTTTATCCGATTAACCAAAGGAATTTTAAGTAAAATACTCCTTACGAAAATATCCTGTACCTGCAGCCGTAGTTTAAATTCTGATTGCTTTTCCCACAATATTTTGTACAGCCTTACCTGCTATCTATACATTGTTGTCTTCCTGATGAAGAAATTTGCTGGCCAGTATTAATAGTTTTTCTGAGCTCCTCTTGAGTTAATATTTTATTTACTATCCAGAATAACATAGCAGTGTTGTACCATCCTTCTTTTTTGAAAATTATTACTAAGTATGGATTCAAGCTACTTAAAGACCCATAAAATCACATGTGGTGTCACCCAAAGATTTGTTTCAGGTCCTATTTTTAATATTTACATGCTTTCACTTGGCAATGTCATCAGCAGACATGGAATTAAGTTCAACAGTTGTGCTGATGACACAGCTGTACATTTCCATGTCTCCTGATCATATCGTAGAATAAAACATCCATTTGCATAAAAAACAACATATTTGTCTAATTCTGTTATGTAAAAATTTGTCAAGCCCCCAAACAAAACACAATCGATAAATATAAAAAGATCTTTAATCACCATTAAAGATTGTAATTGATTGCCAGCAGTGATTTTCAGCCACCAACAGTCAGACATGACTCTTTGTGTTTGGGTTTGTCTTCCAGGCGAAGAAGTTGTGTTACTAATGCAGGCTCTGAACTCACTCGCTACACCTGAAGAAAAACTGGCAGCTCTGTGCAAGAAATACGCTGACCTGGTAAGATGCTATGGTTGATGTAGTTGCAAATTTGGTATCCAACTTTCCTGCTACCTTTGTACCCTAACCTTAAGTCCAAATTAGGACTGAAACTAACGACTGTTTTGATAGTTGATTAGTCATAGACTATCTTAATGATGAGTCGACTAATCGGATTATGAAGCGTACACATATTCAGTAGCTCTAATTTAGCCGTCAGCTTTTAAATTCAGCTTGAGATATTTTTTGATATGTGCTAATTAACAATAAAGATGACCACTTCATTTAGAAATATGTATTTACTGTGGTGCTCATTAGGCTGTTGCAAAAGAAAAATAACTAATACATTTTGATCCATTTTTAAAACAAGGACAAGCAAAGAGCTAAAAAACAATGTATACCATTTTCATGTTAGCAAACAACTGTCAAATTACCAACAATAAAAACAAACATCAGAAAACTTATGCTATCTAGGCTCCTCAAAAAACGTACATTTTGTGATGCTAATGAATGCTAATGATTGAATAATGGGTTCTCACTTCTCTTTGTGCGCTTGAGTATCTAGTCCAGGGGTCGGCAACCCGCGGCTCCGGAGCCGTATGCGGCTCTTTGACCACTCTGATGTGGCTCATCTGCATACTTGCCGACCCTCCCGATTTTCCCAGGGGACTTATAGATCTCACTGCCCCTCCTAGATATCTCCCGGGGCGAATATTCTCCGATTTACACCTTAACAATTAAATTAAGGGCGTGCCTTTATGGCACTGCATTTATTGTCCTCTGTAACCTGTACTAACAGTGTGCCGGCCCGGCCACATGTTATATGTAACTTTTACTTACTTACGAAGGAGACAGCAAGGCATACTTGGTCAACAGTCACACAGCTTACACTGACGGCGGAAGAATAAAACAACTTTAACACTGTTACGTTACAAATATGCGCCACACTGTGAACCCACACCAAAAAAGAATGACAAATACATTTCTGGAGAACCTCCGCACCGTAACACAACATAAACACAACACAACAAATACCCAGAATCCCATGCAGCCCTAACTCTCCCGGTCCACATTATACACCCCTGCTACCACCAAACCCCCCCACACATCCACCCCCCCCCCCTCCTCCCTCCGTGCGTCGGTTGAGGTGGGCGGGGTTTGGTGGTAGCGGGGTGTATAATGTAGACTGGGAAAGTTAGGGCTGCATGGGATTCTGGGTATTTGTTGTGTTGTGTTTATGTTGTGTTACGGTGCGGAGGTTCTCCAGAAATGTATTTGTCATTCTTTTTTGGTGTGGGTTCACAGTGTGGCGCATATTTGTAACGTAACAGTGTTAAAGTTGTTTTATACGGCTACCGTCAGTGTAAGCTGTGTGGCTGTTGACCAAGTATGCCTTGCTGTCACTTTCGTGTGCAAGCAGAAGCTGCATTCAACATGTGGCCAAGCAGGTACGCTGTAGAGGGCGCTAAAAGCATTACCCTCACGCCCTGAAATTCGGGAGACTCCCGGAAGAGTTGGCAAGTATGGCGCTATCAAGCGCCATTCATATAAAACTCGTGGGCCGCACTTACATTAAATTGTCATATCAAGGTGCGGGCCGGGCGTGTGTCTGAGACCCCTGGTTAAAACATAGCACAAAGCAAAAAAAGCTTTGTATGCAGTGTTATTTCATTTTACATTTTCAAAAGAGTTTTGTGGCTCCCATTGTCTTTTTTTAATTTGTGAAACTTGTCAAAATGGCTCTGTGAGTGGTAAAGGTTGCCGACCCCTGATCTAGTCGATAGAAAAGCGCTAATAAATCTAATCCATTATTATTATTATTATTATTATTATACATTTTTTTAGAAAGCTATATACAAGTATATTATTGATGATTAACTCCTGACATGTTATGGACTCATATATTATTGTTTTATTTATCACTTCTTGACATTTTATCTATCTAATAGATTATATATTATTTTATGATCTTGGTGCCTAATATTTGTTTGTGTGATGATATTAATGCACCTTTCCTTTTTGCATGCAGATTGATGCCACTTCACACTTTTAGTTCCTAATGGATAAATAAAACTAGACAAAGTTTAGCAGGCGGACCTTGGCTAAAATGATATTTAAAGCTATTTTTCACACAACTTCTTCTCTCTGTTGTTAGCTAGTTGGGTGACTATCTTACTGAGGAGAGTCAGAGACTGCATCCCTCAGCTGTCCGACATGCCTCAGCATCACAGACATTCTGCTATGAAAAGCAAGGTCTGCTTTGCAAATTGATTTATTCAATATTCATTAAGTTATTCATGACATGTGCATGTTCATTTCAGTCTGGAAAAACGGGAGGGAGGTCAACAACTGTTCACTATTCATATTTTCTTATACATTTTTGTCAAAGATGTTTGCTCCCCCCTAGTCCAAATTTAAACGTCATTAAAAGAAGAACATTAAATAAAGGTCATACATTCATTGGGCTGCGAGCCTACGACTAATGATTATTTTGGTTATCGGAACTGTAGATTATTTTTAAAAAAAATATATAATTGAATCGCAACTGAAAATATATAAATCTTTAGTTTTCAGCATTTTATTTAAAGAATTTGTGTAAACTAGGGGTGTAACGGTACACAAACATTTCGGTTCGGTACGTACCTCGGTTCAGAGGTCACGGTTCGGTTCATTTTCGGTACAGTAAGAAAACAACAAAATATACATTTTTTGGCTATTTATTTACCAAATGTGTAAACAATGGCTTTATCCTTTTAACATTGGGAACAATATAATAATTCTGCCCACGTTAATCAACATTAAACTGCCTCAAGTTGTTGCTCAGATTAAATAAAATGACAAAACTTTTCTTCTACATATAAAAAGTGCAACATTAAACAATTTCAAGTCAACTCATCATGCTTAATTTATTACAGCATTTGGGAAGCCTGTAGTTGATTTTTATTATGTAAATTTTATATTTTTATCAACATGTGATAGCAGGGACCCTGCCATTCAAAACTAGGCTGCTCCATTACTAATGCTTAATGTAACTATAGCTGAAAAAATAGTACAATAGCAATAGGAGAGACTACACACACACACACACACACACACCACGCACACACACACACACACACACCGCAAAATGAGCTTACATTCAGTAAAAGCTAATTAGCCTTCACCTCAAGCCAGGACTTCGAGCGAGCTGAGCTGCAGTTTAAGTTTCTAGAACGTCAACGGGCTCATAGTGATGTTACTAGTAGTTGACTGGGAGGTGTTTATTTTAATTTGGGGAGAGTACGCTGCCTGATGCTCACCTGCTAAACACCTATCTGCTCAACGCTGAAGCACTGACTACATGCGCTTTGAATACGCACTGCTGATTGGCTGTTACCGCTTTGAATACGCACTGCTGATTTGCTGTTACCGCTTTTTGTGTCAGATGGTTGTGTGGGTGGGACAATGCTGAGTGCTGAGACAGAGGCAGAAGAAGCAAAGCAGCTTGTTAAGACTTTAGCTTAGAAACTCGTTCGGTACACCCCCGTACCGAACCGAAACCCCCGTACCAAAACGGTTCAATACAAAACATGTACCGTTACACCCCTAGTGTAAACACAACTCTGTTAAGGAGATATTTATAAAACAATTTTGCTTTGATCCGACATGTGGCCTATGCCAACTTGTTACCCAAAACATTTAATCGTGAAGAACGTCCCTACAATTCATGGCAACAGTCAATAAGAAGAGAGGGTAAGTCCAGGAAACTTGTAATGAAACGTTAGCATGTAGCATCTTCCTGACCACTGATATTATTAGCTAGTAGGACACTGGCACATGCAGTTACAGAGTTTGTGTTTGGCATACATTCCACTGCAGGAGTAAAATGCTGGCTGTACGCCCTGTAAATAAAGAACCCTGTGCGTTTCCACCAAAAACTGCCCAGGTAAATACATTTCCGCAAGAACCATTTTATTTCCTGGTACATTCAAAAGTTCCTAGGAAACTTTAAAGTGTCTTTCTGTGTTGTGAAATGCTGATTGGTTGAACACAGTTGGGGCGTTTCGAAAACTTTGTATTCAAAATTTGAAACACCATTACAGAACGCGAGGACAACTTGTTTATTTCTTATTTTTTATGGACATTAGTATTTCTATTGACATTAAAAAGAAAGAAAAACAAAATAAACCTTTGTGGTATCTGTGTGTTAAAGAATGCAGATCAATGGAACAATCCTGCAGTGTTTATCCCCAGCTATAGTGTTTAAATTAATATGCAGTTAAGTGTTGTTTATGAATTTTTACAAACTTTATTTTGGTACACGAAGCTATGAGAAGTGGACTGAGTCTTTTAAATGTATTTATGGAGAATTATAAAGTATTCAGCCGGACGTCACTGGGACCCTGATACTACCGTACTTTGTTTGAGGATAAATGTGAAATAGAGGAGACAGTGAAACAAAGGTAAATCACATCACTTAAAGTTCTTGAACTTTTTGTGGAAAAAGGCTTATTGTATACCGTATTTCCTTGAATTGGCGCAGGGAATATAGTATTCGCACGTCTAGAATTACTGCCGGGTAAAAGTCGTTTCTCAAAATAATTAACGCATGCTTGGCCTTATCGCCGGTTTATTATTGAAGCTGGATCAAGTTCGTTTCGCAAAATATTAATTTTATTATCGAGTGACGCATCTGTCCTCATTTTCAAAATGGAGGAAGCTGCTTTCAGTAGTTTACAATCGCACAAAGGAAAAAAGATAAAGAGCTTTTCAGTAGGATTTAAGGTCCAAGCTATTGAATACCGGTACAGTATGCTAAAGAGAACAGTAAGCAGCTATGTTTTATTAATATACCGTAGCTGCGTGTGTGAAATACTGTATAAGTCATTAAATGACTCCCGCATCTTGGTGGTAGAGGGCGCTGCCGCGCTAGTGATCCTTCTTGCGACTTCCGGTACTGCAGAAGAAGTGAACACACGCAGCAAGAGATTTTTTTTCTTCCTTTTAACAAGGAGGCTTACATACCGGTATCTAAAATAAAACAGTTTTCTAAACTGGACTTTCAATCGAAGCAGGAGGTAATAATTAAAGTAATATCTCCATCGAAACAGAGACTTTTAAAACTGAAGAAAGAAAATAAGGAAGACTTCTATAAACAAGTTATCGATGCTTTTGGTCAGAAGGAGCTGCAAATGGACTCCATTTATAAGTACAGGTAAGACCATAATAACGTTTTTTAAATTAAATGTGCTTTTCATGATGGTATGCTTACATCACACTCAAAGCGCACGCCTAAATTTTATGGATTCCTTTTGGTAAACGCCAGAGTGAGAAGAGGTTTTAAAATAATTACCGCATGCACGGCCATCCCGCCGGTTTCCGGTAAACGCAGGAGTGACAGGAGGTTTTAAATTAATTAACGCCCCTGCGGCTATTCAAGGAAATACGGTAAGCATTTTGTATTACATTTAAACAAGTCTTTTTTTGTCTGTGCAGCGCTGTGTAACTGTTACTAGACTCAATTGACAGATAACATAAAATTTAGGGATGTAGCATCGTAGCTTAACCGGACTACATGGAGATGAGATAAATGGGCTACGTACAAAGCTATGTTTTTGATAAATGGGCTACGTACAAAGGCTATGTTCTTGCATGGATGTACATAATTGTTTCAAATGGAGAGATGATACGTAGCCTGTATACCTACAGCTTTATGGACTGAAAGGGACACTTCTTGTTTCATACACTCTAATACTGACATCATTTTAACATGAAGAATTACTGCAGTATGTGAACAGTGACGCGACGAGGGAACACTGTATTCACATTTTGAAGTTCCACCGTGGGCACCAAATCTGAATAGGCATAACGGACAACATCATGTGGTTTCTTGTTGTATGTGTTCAGTTGGAGGAAAGTCGTTGCATGCAAAAGCGTCTGAAGACCCTGCAGAAGAAACAGTCACAAATTGTAAAAGAGAAGATTCACCTTCAGGGCGAGCACAGCAAAGCAATCTTGGCCCGCAGCAAGTTGGAGAGCCTCTGTAGGGAGCTACAGAGACACAACAAGACTTTGAAGGTTCACAGCAGCCCACTGTCAATAATAACAGCAAGAGAAATCCAAAGAATGGACTGCAGTTTATATTCACAACCTCTTCTTCTCCCCACACCTATATTAGGAGGAGAATGCCCAGCGGTCTCGGGAGTATGAGGAGCAACGTAAGGAAGTCATGCTGCACTTCCAGATGACTTTAAGTGATATTGAAGTCCAGATGGAGCAACACAGCTCTCGCAACACGAAGCTGAGGCAGGAAAACATGGAGCTTGCTGAAAAACTCAAAAAGCTCATTGAGCAGTACGAGCTCAGGGAAGAGGTAAGACTCTAGCAACACTTAAAACCACACCCCTTGCTTATCTCTATATGTCATTGTATTAGAGACATGCCTGAACAAAGTCTTAAAGATGACCTATTTTGTAAAAATGTTTTATATATTGGTGCCTGTTTTTATGTATTTGGCATCTGCATAATCTCAATATTTTCAAGTTTTTTGTAAGTAATCAGACCATCTGGATACTTAAAAAAAAAATGAACTAGGGACAATTCTATTAAAGACACTTCTGACAACATGATGAAAGCACGTATTGCTCTTCTTACGCAACGGGAACCACTCTGTGCACCTCTATCTAAAGGCACTCACAGGCAGCTTTATCTTTTTTTATGTTTCGTAAAACATCCTTTGAATGCAACAGACGAAAGTTAATTTTGTAGTTCTGAACATTTTTTACTCACTTTTTGCAAACGCATCATGAGTAACTCTTCACATTTGAAGTGACCTCATTACGTCAAAATGCAGATTTCACAAAAGGTTTTTTTCCATTCTCCTGTTTTTATATTTTTCTGCTGTACTTATGTTTCACTCAATTCAAAATGTGAACACTATTTAGAAGTGTATATTAAAAGTTTTTTGTCTCCCCTTTTCAGCATATAGACAAAGTGTTCAAGCACAAAGAGCTACAGCAACAGTTGATGGATGCTAAGTTGCAAAGGATCACTGAAATGATGAAGGAAGTGGAGGATAAACAACAAAGAGAGGGAGACCTTGTGAGTAAGAATTTAATCTCATAACCAAGTTAAACCAATAACTTGCAGGTTTTAGTTGCATTAGAGGCAATTCATGATCACAAACAATGAGCACGATGCTTTACAATTGTCAGCTTGTAGTACGTTTGACATGAATTCCAACAAGTACCGTATTTTCCGCACCATAAGGCGCCCCGTGTTATTAGCCGCACGTTTAATGAACGGAATATTTCAAAACTTTGTTTACCTATTAGCCGCCCCGTGCTATTAGCCGCACCTACGCTACGCTAAAGGGAATGTCAACAAAACAGTCAGATAGGTCAGTCAAACTTTAATAATATATTACAAACCAGCGTTCTAACAACTCTGTTCACTCCCAAAATGTAATGTACAAATGTGCAATCACAAAAATAGTAACACTCAAAATAGTGCAGAGCAATAGCAACATCAATAACTCAACGTTGCTCATACGTTAGTGTCACACAACACACAAAACAAACATTTAAAGCTCACTTTCTGAAGTTATTACTCATCCACAAATCCCTCGAATTATTCTTCTTCGGTGTGCTTCACTTGTTTTTTGACACCATCGATGATGTGGACGCGCATGCAGTCGTAGATCAACAGGAACGGCGCTGCGTGAAAAAAGTCACCCGGTCTCTTCGCGTAAACGTCTATCAACCACTCGCTCATCTTTTCTTCATCCATCCATCCCTTCGAGTTAGCTTTTATGATGACGCCGGCTGGAAAGTTCTCTTTTGGCAAGGTCTTCCTTTTGAATATCACCATGGGTGGAAGTTTCTGGCCGTTAGCATGGCAAGCTAGAACCACAGTAGGACGACTTCTCATTCCCTGTGGTGCGAATATTCACCGTACGTGTTCCCGTTGTATCCACAGTGCGGTTCACATGAATATCAAAAGTCAGTGGAACCTTGTACGCGTGTCTCTTAGTAGGAGACATTTTGTTGTCTTTACAGAAATACACAAATGAAATGAAACGTAATATCCGCGCGCTTCTTCTTCTATGGGGGCGGGTGCTCACCTTGGCGGTTGCTTACCGTAGAAGAAGAAGCGCTTCCTCTTTTACGGGGAAAAAAGATGGCGGCTGTTTACCGTAGTTGCGAGACCTAAACTTTATGAAAATAAATATGAATATTAATCCATATATAAGGCGCACCGGGTTATTAGCCGCACTGTCTGCTTTTGAGAAAAATTGTGGTTTTTAGGTGCGGCTTATGGTGCGGAAAATACGGTACTGTGACATTCTAAAGCAGAGCATGATTCCCCTCACTTCAAAAAAAACTAACTGGGCTGTATGCCAGTTTTCCAACATGATTGAGTCCAAACACACCTAAGATGACACTGCCTTGTTGAGGGAAAATCTTTTGTTTTTCTCCACACCTGAAACCAATTGAGCAACTACAGGGCATCAAGCTGTGGAGGAGACAGAGCATAATTAAGGCAGTGCTAAGTAACAATAACAACTTGTTACATGTTCACTGTAGGTTTGCTAACCGCCACACCCAGGCAGTACACTGACAACTGAGTGTTAATTCTATAGGAGTGTTAAAGGCCTATTGAAATTATTTTTTTAAATTTAAACGGGGATAGCATATCCATTCTATGTGTCATACTTGATCATTTCGCGATAGTGCCATATTTTTGCTGAAATAATTTAGTAGAGAACATCGACGATAAAGTTCGCAACTTTTGGTCGCTGATAAAAAAAGCCTTGCCTGTACCGGAAGTAGCGTGACGTCAAAGGTTGAAAGGCTCCTCACATTTCCACCATTGTTTTCAATGCAGCGAGAGCGATTTGGACCGAGAAAGCGATGATTACCCCATTAATTTGAGCGAGGATGAAAGATTCGTGGATGAGGAAAGTGAGAGTGAAGGACTAGAGTGCAGTGCAGGATGCATCTTTTTTCGCTCTGACCGTAACTTAGGTACAAGGGCTCATTGGATTCCACACTCTCTCCTTTTTCTTTTGTGGATCACGGATGTGTATTTTAAACCACCTCGGATACTATATCCTCTTGAAAATGAGAGTCGAGAACGCAAAATGGACATTCACAGTGACTTTTATCTCCACGACAATACATCGGCGAAACACTTTAGCTACGGAGCTAACATGATAGCATCGGGCTTAACTGCATATAGAAACAAAAGAAATAAACCCCTGACTGGAAGGATAGACAGAAAATCAACAATACTATTAAACCATGGACATGTAAATACACGGTTAATGCTTTCCAGCCTGGCGAAGGTTAACAATGCTGTTGCTAACGACGCCATTGAAGCTAACTTAGCAACAGGACCTCACAGAGCTATGCTAAAAACATTAGCTATCCACCTAAGCCAGCCAGCCCTCATCTGCTCATTAACACCCGTGCTCACCTGCGTTCCAGCGATCGACGGTGCGACGAAGGACTTCACCTAATCACCGATGCGGTCGGCGGCCCGGAGACGGAGGAAGTCAAGGTGAGGTCGGCGGCTAGCGCGTCTGCTATCCATCTCAAAGTCCTCCTGGTTGTGTTGCTGTAGTCCGCCGCTAATACACCGATCCCACCTACAACTTTCTTCTTTGCAGTCTTCATTGTTCATTAAACAAATTGCAAAAGATTCACCAACACAGATGTCCAGAATACTGTGGAATTTTGAGATGAAAACAGAGCTTTTTGTATTGGATCCAATGGGTCCGAATACTTCCGTTTCAACGATTGACGTCACGCGCATACGTCATCATACATAGACGTTTTCAACCGGAAGTTTAGCGGGAAATTTAAAATTGCACTTTATAAGTTAACCCGGCCGTATTGGCATGTGTTGCAATGTTAAGATTTCATCATTGATATATAAACTATCAGACTGCGTGGTCGGTAGTAGTGGGTTTCAGTAGGCCTTTAAAATACATCTTTAAAGTGTCAGGTTTGCACTCATTATTGTCAATTTGACAAAATAGGGCCAAGGAATTGATCTCGACTTTTCAGTTGAAAAAATACTAGCAGATATACTCATCCTGGAGTAAATGAGAAGGGTTTTAAAGTTGGCACTGCTGAAGATCTAATCAAAGTGTTTTGTGTCGCTACAGCTGCTGAAAGAAGCCTTGGCATCGAGGCACAAGTGTGAGCTGATGAAGGAGCAAGAACTCCAGCTCAAGCAACAGGTCAGTAAGAAATCAAATAAAGCACAAGGGTAGGTGATGTCATCGCCTAATGTGCATAATTAGGCATGACGCTTGAGAGCAAAACAATGATGATAGAAATATATACCAACTTTCTCCAGTCACTGTTTTTTGTGTTTTTTGAGTCACAAACCTGTGCTCATTAGAATAGCTCCATGCTTTAATGTTACAGGCCTCGGATTTGAACTGTTTAAGGTCAAGTCAAGTGTTGCTTTAAAGGAGGGCTCATATTTTAGGGCACCAAGGCAAGTTAGAAGGGCACCAAGGCAAACATTATTTTCTTAATGAATGATAAACAAACCCCGTTTCCATATGAGTTGGGAAATTGTGTTTGATGTAAATATAAACGGAATACAATGATTTGCAAATCATTTTAAACCCATATTCAGTTGAATATGCTACAAAGACAACATATTTGATGTTCAAACTGATAAACATTTTTTTTGTGCAAATAATCATTAACTTGAGAATTTGATGCCAGCAACACGTGACAAAGAAGTTGGGAAAGGTGGCAATAAATACTGATAAAGTTGAGGAATGCTCATCAAACACTTATTTGGAACATCCCACAGGTGAAAAGGCAAATTGGGAACAGGTGGGTGCCATGATTGGGTATAAAAGTAGATTCCATGAAATGCTCAGTCATTCACAAACAAGGATGGGGCGAGGGTCACCACTTTGTCAACAAATGCGTGAGCAAATTGTTGAACAGTTTAAGAAAATCCTTTCTCAACCAGCTATTGCAAGAAATTTAGGGTCCGTAATATCATCAAAGGGTTCAGAGAATCTGGAGAAATCACTGCACGTAAGCAGCTAAGCCCGTGACCTTCGATCCCTCAGGCTGTACTGCATGAACAAGCGACATCAGTGTGTAAAGGATATCACCACATGGGCTCAGGAACACTTCAGAAACCCATTGTCAGTAACTACAGTTGGTCGCTACATCTGTAAGTGCAAGTTAAAACTCTCCTATGCAAGGCGAAAACCGTTTATCAACAACACCCAGAAACGCCGTCGGGTTCGCTGGGCCTGAGCTCATCTAAGATGGACTGATACAAAGTGGAAAAGTGTTCTGTGGTCTGACGAGTCCACATTTCAAATTGTTTTTGGAAACTGTGGACGTCGTGTCGTCCGGACCAAAGAGGAAAAGAACCATCCGGATTGTTATAGACGCAAAGTTGAAAAGCCAGCATCTGTGATGGTATAGGGGTGTATTAGTGCCCAAGACATGGGTAACTTACACATCTGTGAAGGCGCCATTAATGCTGAAAGGTACATACAGGTTTTGGAGCAACATATGTTGCCATCCAAGCAACGTTACCATGGACGCCCCTGCTTATTTCAGCAAGACAATGCGGAGCCACGTGTTACATCAACGTGGCTTCATAGTAAAAGAGTGCGGGTACTAGACTGGCCTGCCTGTAGTCCAGACCTGTCTCCCATTGAAAATGTGTGGCACATTATGAAGCCTAAAATACCACAACGGAGACCCCCGGACTGTTGAACAACTTAAGCTGTACATCAAGCAAGAATGGGAAAGAATTCCACCTGAGAAGCTTAAAAAATGTGTCTCCTCAGTTCCCAAACGTTTACTGAGTGTTGTTAAAAGGAAAGGCCATGTAACACAGTGGTGAACATGCCCTTTCCCAACTACTTTGGCACGTGTTGCTGCCATGAAATTGTAAGTTAATTATTATTTGCAAAAAATAAATAAAGTTTATGAGTTTTAACATCAAATATCTTGTCTTTGTAGTGCATTCAATTGAATATGGGTTGAAAAGGATTTGCAAATCATTGTATTCCGTTTATATTTACATCTAACACAATTTCCCAACTCATATGGAAACGGGGTTTGTATAATGAATTTAAAAAACATTGTATATCTATATATATATATATATATATATATATATATATATATATATATGTATATATATATATATATATATATATATAAATATAGATATTACAGTTTTTTAAAATTCATTATTAATTTAAACTTGTCAGCTTTTTGTCATTTCATGATGCCTTTAACTCTATTTTTACATTTTGATAGAGGGAGGTATTTTTTTGTAATTATTTATTTTTTTAAGTTATGTACATTTCATGTAGATGCTGTATCGGGACAGATCCATTAAGAGTTTGAGCAGAAATATGTCATATTGGATTTAACTATACACAATAAAACATTAACAAAATGATTTGTCACATGAATGTTTTTTGAAGTAATACCTTTGTGACATGAAAAAACATAAGTAATGCGTAAAAACCT
Organism: Entelurus aequoreus; assembly: GCF_033978785.1. Lineage (NCBI taxonomy): Eukaryota > Metazoa > Chordata > Actinopteri > Syngnathiformes > Syngnathidae > Entelurus > Entelurus aequoreus. The sequence goes on from NC_084732.1 coordinate 59,695,755, forward strand.
TGTTTACTTTTTGATATTAAAATAAAACACAAAGCAGTTTGGCCAATGAAGATGAAGTCTAATAAACATGCTTTGTTCTTCTCTTGGTTCAGTACAACAGTTTGGCCAACATAAATAAAGAGGAGTGACACCTCTCACATCGAATACACAATTTTCACAGCCTTTGTTCAGTTCGATGAGATGACAAAACATTTTAGCTAGTATTGATGTTATTTGAACACTGATACAGTTTGCAGTTAAATAAAGGAGTGAACATCCCAGTCAACAAAGTAAAGACTTTATAAACAAGTTGTGACAACGTTGACGACACATCGCCTTCTGCAAAACATCAAATATTTTTCTCCTTCATTGTATACTTTTAGTGTGGGAACAAGTGTGTCTGTCTCCAATATTGTCCACACCTGTCTCCATCTAAACACAGCAGTGCACTCTTTAACGCACGCCGAGAAGCGAGGGGAAATTACTTTAAACCAAGCGCTTGACTCTGTTTACTCTGAGGGGAAATCTCTGGAACAAAGTCCGTGTCCTTAGTCCGCCATGATTATCAAGCCAAACAACGCTAGTGCGCATGCGCCTGACTTTGTGTTGCTTAAAATGCATTAATAAATGAAGTTTTTTTGTAATTAAAACATTTGACGGTATTACTAACCGTCTGGAATTTTATCGCAAATTATCATTATACCGTTTACTGTTACATCCCTCGTCTTTTGACAAGTATAAAGTCAAGTGCGGTCACGGCATGTTCTTGCCGCAAATGTTGGTACATTTTTTAGGGCTTACGGCGAATGACAAGGGCAGTCGCGGCTTTTGCTGCAGTTGCCGTGGTTAAATTTGAGCATTGATGTTAGTTTCCAGTAAGACCAAAGAAAGCATTTGTTGCTTGTCGTTTTTTTGAGAAAAGGCAATCAAGAGTGGTCTGAATACTGGCTAAATAAAGAGGCAAAGGTGCCTGCTCATACTACGTCACAGGCAATAACATTATTCAATAAGGGCTCTTGTGATACTCAATCATCTGAAAGGTGTAAAACTCCTGTTCCTCAGCTTTCTCTTTACATGGACAAATTTGAGGAGTTTCAGAGCACTCTGGCTAAAAGCAACGATGTCTTCACCACTTTCAGACAAGAGATGGACAAAGTAAGAGATACAAATGTCACAAATGAAGCTATGTTTTTACGTTGCTGTTAACTCCATTCGCTTTCCAGATGACCAATAAGATCAAGAAGCTGGAAAAGGAAACAACACAGTGGAGGACAAAATGGGAGAGCAACAACCAGGCTTTGCTGCAGATGGCAGAGGAGGTAACGTAATAGTTTTAATTTATTTTACCATTCAACTTCCTCAATGGCTAAATAAATGAAAACTGAAGTCACGGTCGTATAATAAAAGGATAAGATAGACTTTTATTCATCCCACAATGGGGAAATTATGTTGTTTTTCAGTGCAGGTTTTTACATACAGAAACAAAAGTTAGCGTAATGAAAAACAAAAAAAATAGTAATAAATACTACATATTTCTCAATATGTATAGATAGAAGATCAAATTCAACAAGAAAAATCCACTAATATCTGTATAGCACACCACAAAAAATATATCACAGTAATCACAAGGTTCCCCTAGACCGCCAAATGTTTACATACATTTAAAAACAAATATGTTATTATTAATTAATATTAACATATATTTTATTTAAGTGTCGAGAAACTTCTAATGAGTTTTTATCTTCTTCTGTTGTTACTATAGAACAGGGGTGTCAAACTAATTTTAGATCAAAGGCCACATGGAGAAAAATCTACTCCCAAGTGGGCCTGACTGGTAAAATCACGGCACGATAACTTAAAAATAAAGACAACTTCAGATTATTTTCTTTGTTTAAAAATAGAACAAGCACATTCTGAAATTGTACAAATCATAATGTTGGGGTTTTTCTACACTTAATAGTATTCTATGTTTATTTGTCGTTATTTATATTTTCTGAATACATTACGTGATAATGTTTCTCAGTCAACTCATTGGTGTTAATTTTCAACCTATCAAGATTTAAAAAAATATCAAAATCTAATTACAGTATGTTTGTTATTTATGTTGTTTGATAATTTTCTTCGACTGATGTACTTAACATCATGAGGTTTGTTTTGTACATATGTTGCATCATCTAGAAAGATACAAATAATTGCTATTGCGACATCCAGTAGACACATTTAGAACAGCTGTTGCTTTCATTCAAAAATTTCAGGTTCATTTTTGTACTTAGCAAACTCATCCCGCAGGCCGGATAAAACCTGTTCGCAGGCCTGATCCGGCCGTCGGGCCATATGTTTGCCACCCGTGCTATAGAATGTGTTTAGAGACTACTCCTGTCCCTCAATGTTCGTGACGAAAAAGGCGAGCTGCAGCGAGCCCGATGTCACACTTGTTTCGCGCTGTCAACATGTCAACATTGCAGACATGCTGACAAAGCATCAGACAATGGCGTGCGTTTTGTTTATATCGGGTTTCGACAGCGCGGTGTTAGGCAATCAAAGTATTTTTTCGGTGGTCGAGTTTTTGGTACATCACTTGTCAATAGTGCGCAATCCATATATATCAATTCATACTGTAACAACCAGTTGTTAATGTTTTATGTTTGTGTGGGTTTGGATTTTAATGTCAGTTTTTCCCATGTTTGCAAACACACCGTCTGTGCCTGAAAGGTGATTGGTGGAGAATGAGGAAGTGTTGTTGTTTATCCGGGGAAGCAAGAATTCACAGAAACGAAAGTGTTTGCATGGGAGGTAGAACCTGTTGGAATTGTGCTGTTTGTTATCATAAGATTGGTAATAAAAGTTAAAAATAGCGCCTGTGATTTATTTCTTCTGGGGGTTACAATACATTATATTATATTTAATTTGTTTTCAAGAAAAAAAAGACCCTTATTTTTAAGGTGTGGCGGTACGTCACATTCAAGTCATACAGTCATGGGCAAAAGTTTACATACACTTGTAAAGAACATAATGTCATGGCTGTCTTGAGTTTCCAATAATTTTTACAACTATTATTTTTTTGTGATAGAGTGATTGGAGCATATAAAGTACTTGTCACAAAAAACATTCATGAAGTTGGGTTCTTTTATGAATTTATTATAGGTCTACTGAAAATGTGACCAAATCTGCTGGGTCAAAAGTATACATACAGCAATGTTAATATTTGGTTACATGTCCTTTGGCAAGTTTCACTGCAATAAGGCGCTTTTAGTAGCCATCCACAAGCTTCTGGCAAGCTTCTGGTTGAATTTTTGACCACTTCTCTTGACAAAATTGGTGCAGTTCTGCTAAATGTGTTGGTTTTCTGACATGGACTTGTTTCTTCAGCATTGTCCACATGTTCTCAATGGGGTTTAAGTCAGGACTTTGGGAAGGCCATTCTAAAACCTTAATTCTAGCCTGATTTAGCCATTCCTTTACCACTTTTGACACATGTTTGGGGTCATTGTCCTGTTGGAAAATCCAACTGCGCCCAAGACCCAACCTCCGGGTTGATGATTTTAGGTTGTCCTGAAGAATTTGGAGGTAATCCCCCTTTTTCATTGTCCCATTTACTCTCTGTAAAACACCAATTCCATTGGCAGCAAAACAGGCCCAGAGCATAATACTACCACCACCATGCTTGACGGTGCTTGATGGTGTTCCTGGGATTAAAGGCCTCACCTTTTCTCCTCCAAACATAATGCTGGGTATTGAGGCCAAACAGCTCAATTTTTATTTCATCTGACCACAGAACTTTCCTCAAGAAGGTCTTATCTTTGTCCATGTGATCAGCAGCAAACTTTAGACGAGCCTAAGATGTCGCTTCTGGAGCAAGGGCTTCCTTCTTGCATGGTAGCCTCTCAGTCCATGGCGACGCGAAACACGCTTGACTGTGGACACTGACACCTGTGTTCCAGCAGCTTCCAATTTATTGCAGATCTGCTTTTTGGTGGTTGTAGGTTGACTCTTGATCATCCTGACCAATTTTCTCTCAGCAGCAGGTGATAGCTTGCGTTTTCTTCCTGATTGTGGCAGTGACAAAACTCTGCCATGCACTTTATACTAACAAACAATTGTCTGCACAGTTGCTCTTGGGACCTTAAGCTGCTTTGATATGGCTCCAAGACTTTCCTGACTTGTTCAAGTCAATGATTAGTTTTTTCAGATGTCTGCTGAGTTCCTTTGACATTCCCATTGTCGCGTTTGTAACCGAGTCTAATGACTGCATCACATGAGTCCTATTTAAATGGGCTCAGAGAAGTCAACCGGTGTCGTCAATCATAATCACTCACATGAAGTTAAGAGGCCATGCCATGAAGCTAATTTAATTTGATTGTAACTTGCTACCACAGTGTGGTAAAAAGGTGTGCAGCAGTGACCCGCACACCCTGAAGGACCTCAGTTCCCTCAAGAGGTGTAGGTGACTTTGACCCTTCTTGTATACCGTGTTTAATTGTGAGTCCAGCCCAGTTTGTTGTTGAGGTGAACACCGAGGTACAGACTCTTTAAAGTGTGACACTGATTCAAGAAAAGGGGAACTGCACTTTTTTGGAATTTTGCCTATCGTTCACAATCATTATGAAAGACATGATGACAGATGCTTATTTTTTTTAATGCATTTTAACTTGTAAATAAACGCAAATTAAAGTCTGCTTACAGCAGAGCCAATGGGAGGTCCTCTATGCCGCCTATAAAACCCAATTAAAAAACATCCAAAAAGCACCAGCAATACTTGTTTACATTTTATGACTTGAATATTAACCAAGTATTGGTGATATTGTAATTATAAGCGCTAACGCAGGCGAACTGTTTATAGCATATCCGTGATCACGAGCGTGTGTGCCTATGTTTACATTATGAAGTGGTAAGCTGCTTCCTTGCTTGTGAAAGTTTATAGTAGATAATAATGGCCTAGTGGTTAGAGTGTCCGCCCTGAGATCGGTAGGTTGGAGTTCAAATCCCAGCCGAGTCATACCAAAGACTATAAAAATGGGACCCATTACCTCCCTGCTTGGCACTCAGCATCAAGGGTTGGAGTTGGGGGTTAAATCACCAAAATGATTCCCGGGCGCGGCGCCGCTGCTGCCCACTGCTCCCCAAGGGAATGGGTCAAATGCAGAGGACAAATTTCACCACATCTAGTGTGTGTGTGACAATCATTGGTACTTTAATCTTTAATCTTAAAAATCATGCCTCTGACCTGGATAGAAAGACGAGGATGGAATCCGACATGTTGGGACACTTTGACAGCTAACTGCCCGTTACTACATTACATATATACTTACAGCATGTATATAAAACCTTAATGGAGAAGTTTGGATTAGGACTGTCAAACGATTACAATATTTAATCGCGATTAATCACATTTTGTTCATAGTTAACTCAAAATGAATCGCATATATACATTATTTTCAATCATATTAATAAGTGTACCCTAGACAGATGATTTTCAAGTTTTAACACTATGAACGGACAATTAATTTGCTTTAATTAAATGTATTTTAAATGTTATGCTTATTTAAGCAGCTCAACATAAAAAGGACAAACATGATTAAATGGCAATAATTTAAAAAAAATTGCCTACTGTGTGTTGGTGTCTTGCCAGATTTTGTATTTTGTATAAATACAGAATTTGTGTTCTTGCTTCAGGAGCACTTGCATTTAGAGGAGGAGCTACACGTCCATGTTTAAATAACAGTTTCACGCCTAAATAACACAACATGTGGATTGCGTTTGGTCATATCCATCCATCTATTTTCTACCGCTTGTCCCTTTTGGAGTCGCGGGGGGGCTGGAGCCTATCCCAGCTGTAATCTGTGATATTTGTACCTGAATAAATGCTTCTGATATTCTGTACATTACATGTTGTACAAGTTAATGGTCTTCATATTTCTGCATGGCAATGTTTGAACCTTCCATATTAATTAATAAAATTTAATATTCAGCACGCTAATCATTCTGTAATTGAGGACTTGACCAGAACATGTTATAAAATATTTTACACATATTCCTCAACTGATGTAGTAGCATTTCTTTAGGTGCAAATATCACAGAATAACATTGCAAAACATCTCTGACAAATTGGGATGGGTACCGTCCACATTTGAATAGATCCGGTATTCCTGGTAACTGGGAACCAATACGGTACTTTTGTGTGTGTTCATGTGGTAAAAAAAATGTGTGTGATAATTAAATGTTTAAATGTAACAAATTATTTCTCTTTATCGAGCGATCATCAAATATATCAAAACTGTGTCTAATTATTTGGATAGTAACACGTTTGCAATTGTTTCACAACGCAGTGTTATTTTCTTAGTATTGCACAAAATAAAAGGCAGCTCCATGTGGTCCTTTCTTTTTCCATCTGGAAACAATGTGATGGGGGTCCATAGACGCAATTAAGGCAATGAAGTTAAAAAAACGAATGAGCAAAAGAGAATGGAATAAAAATAAAGACCAAGTGTTTTTTTCTTTTTTTTCAAAAGTATTAAACTACAAATGAAAGTGAAGCTAAAACTTTACATTACATTACAAAGTACAGTACGAGAAACCGAGCTGATTATGATAACTATTGCAAGATAAAATGCAAAGCTAATGTATTTTTATACAGTAGGCTTTTTACCTGGAGGAGACGTAGAGGATGATGATGTCGCTGTTATCGTCACCAAATGTTAACGCCACTTCTTCCCCCGTGTTGTTGACTGCAGCCGAGTTGCTAAAGGTGCCAAATGCAGGAGTTGCGGCTGCACAAAATCCTGTGTTTAACCAGGTGCTTCCTCAGATTGGAAGTATTCCCCCTACTTGCCTTAATTTTCGTGTCACAAAAGCAGCGAGCCTCATCGGCATCGCATTTGGAAAAGACGAGCCACACTTTAGAGCGTTTTTTATTTGTCATGGTTGGGTTTTTGTCATGAAACATTGATGGGTAGCAAGGTTACTAAGAGCATGTCCGCTTCAAAATCGCCTGTTTTCCTCTCAAGTGCTAGCAAGTACTCGCCCACTCGCAAGTGCTATTACAAACAGACGTGATGTCACGCGCAACCTAGGCACCGAAACATGACGCCGCTGGATCTTACATGAATCTGTGCCCGGTAGTACCGGCTGTTTTCGGTCCGTGCCAAAAAAGTACCGGATCCGGTGCCCATCCCTTTTGACAAAGCATAATCGTAGTGTAAAACACTTTTATTTTGTAAATGTAGTTAACCTGGATGTATAGCGCAGCTCTTTTATTTTGAAGACGGAAAAGTGATTGGTTTGAGAAAGTCACGTTATAATGTTTGATCGACTGTTTGCAATAAAAAGTCTCCTTTTGACTTCCTTCCGACCGTCTTTTATTTCTGTTGAGCTTTTATGTCATCTTACTTACTAAATCAGTCACAGTGACAATCTAAATGTTACGTGTAATTGGAACACGGAAGTGAAGCACCACCCACCTAACGATGCGCGCAGCAGGCGTTTGCTGCAGGGATGTCGTCTCTTGTCACGGCAAAAAATGGTCCTTTCTTGTCGGGAGAACAACATGCCATGGCTTTGAACCTGATATTTCCATAAGGTAGCCTTTCCTTTGTCCATTTCTGCTCACTTGTGGCTCATCAGTAGCAAGTGAGCTGCAGCTAAGTCCCCCCACCTGCTACGGCACCACCCAAGGGTCAAAAAGGACACGTGCGTTAATCGTCCGTTAAAAAAAATGTGTGCCTTTTATTGAAATTATAATTAATGCGCTATAGCGTTAACTTTGACAGCCCTAAGTTTTTAAGGGCTTTTATAGGCAGAATACAGCGGCTCCCATAAGCTCCATTGTAAGCAGACTTTTGATCGCATTTATTTATTATTTGGAATGCATAAAACAAATTTAAAACCATGTGTTCCTGTCATTCATGATTGTGAATGATTGTTGATTTTTTTAACATTCTAGCATTATATTAGAGGGGCGTTCCACCTTACCAACCCTGTTTTCCCTTAGAAGGTCAAAATCACTTTGAAGGGCTGTTTGTAACAGTTACGCAGCTGCCTAGAGGGCGTTAACTTTCAAATGTGCTTAGGTTCAGTAATTGAATCACATACCCAGCAACTCCCTTCCTTTCTCATTGGTCACTTTAAATTAGTGTCTCTTTTTTGAAGAAAAGTAGTCTTTAGAGAAATTACCCTAACACTAATGTAATGTGTTATCTAATATACATGTTTTACACTACAACCTATTAAGCGATGACATTACCATTTAATATGATTATAAATTGACCTGTGTGAAATTGTCGGTTTGTGCTAGTTTGTACGTTACGGTTTTAAGGTATTCTAAAATACATTTTCTGACCAGTGATGTCATCCAACCTCCCAATCTTGTTAAACTCCCCCTAAACTTGTCTTTTTCGTTTGTGCTAAAAACTGTTTTTATTATAGTTTTTTTGTTATTATTGTTATTATTCATAACCAGCCCCCTCACCTTGTCAAAATCTCCCCAAACTTGTCCAAAACATTTGTTACTTTTGTACTGCATTTTTTTTTATCTTACTTTGATCGTTTTTGTTTAGTCTATTAGTCAGGGGTCCCCAAACTACGGCCCGCGGGCCGGATCAGGCCCCCCAGCATCCAAAATCCGGCCCACGGGAAGTCCCAAGTTAAAAGTGTTTACATTTTTTTTATTTTTTGTTTTGTTTTAATTTTATCTTTCCTTTCTAATCCATTTTATACCGCTTGTTACTCTCGGTGTCTCATAGCCGCTCAGGCAAATCATATTGTCTAAAAAAGAATTTTCCCATCGATAACGTGACAATGTTAAATGTTGATGAACATCAATGTTAAGTGATGTTAAATGACAAAATGGATTAACTCGCTGGAATATAAAGACAATGTATATATATATATGCATATATATATATATATATGCATATATATATATATATATATATATATATATATATATATATATATATATATATATATATATATATATATATATATATATACATATATATATATATACAGCCCGGCCCCCGGCCACATTTTTTTAACCCAATGCAGCCCCCGAGTCAAAAAGTTTGGGGACCCCTGCTATTAGTCATACGCAGACGCACTTCCCCTATCACCAGATTCTCTCAAACGATTGTGCTACATTTGTACAGTTAAGTCCTTTGAGTTAAGGCAGATATGATTTGATGCAAATTAAACTTTTTTTTTATTAACTAAACAAAACAATGTAAACGTTTTACAAGTAAAATAATTCCATTATCACATTGTACTACACGCAATTGTTAAGGAAAAAAGTCACTAGTCCAAAAATAAAAAAATAGTGTAACAATAAATGAAACAAAATCAAAAATATCATAACGGGTTGCAGTCAGTGGTGACTCTTCTCTCTCTCTGACAGAGGCGAGAGAGAAACTTGAGAACAATTTGCATGACGTATAGTGCCGAGAAACGATAGTAATGATCACATCAACATATTCAACATAATGTGTTTTAACAAGGTTTGTTCCCCACTGATTTTTGATAAATATCACACGGCGTGTTGGGTTGAAAGAGTGTCCGCTGCGCTTACGCATTATGCTCTTACCCAGGCGGAAGAAAAAGTAGTTTCTACCAACCGCATATCATTTAGACATGTTCTCAATACATTTGTTACTTTCCCCTGTGTTCCTGTTACTGATATACATGACATCAAATGACTGATGTATCCATAAATTGGTTTGAGAATCGATTTTCTAGCATAAAGTGCTAATATCCATACGCACATCACGGTGGATGTGAACAATAACAACACGTTAGTAACATAAAAACTATAATAGGAAAAATGTTTGCAGCACAAACATAGCACAAATGTATGGTACACGTTTGGGGAGATTTTGACCAGGTGGGCGGGCTGGTTATGCATATTAACACATTAATAACATAAAAAGCTATAATAGTTAATACCATAAAAAACTAATAGACAAAAAAAATATTCGCCCCACAAACGAATGGGACAGGTTTGGGGAGATTTTGAACAGGGGGTGTGGGGGGTTATGAATAACAACACATTCATAACACAAAAACTACAATAGACAAAGCTTTTTGTAGCACAAATGTTTGGGACACGTTTAGGGAGATTTTGATATGGTGGGGGTGCGGCACTGGTTATGAATAATAACACGTTAATAGCATTAAAAAAATAATAGATAAGAGAAAAAAATAGCAGCCCAACCGAATGAGAGAAGTTTGGGGATTTTTGACACGTTAGGGGTGGGAGCTCGATGATGTTATCAGTCAAAAACATATATTTCATACTCACTTAAAGGCCTACTGAAATGAATTTTTTTTATTTAAACGGGGATAGCAGATCTATTCTATGTGTCATACTTGATCATTTCGCGATATTGCCATATTTTTGCTGAAAGGATTTAGTATAGAACAACGACGATAAAGATTGCAACTTTTGGTATCTGATAAAAAAAAGGCTTGCACCTACCGGAAGTAGCGTGACGTAGTCAGTTGAACATATACGCAAAGTTCCCTATTGTTTACAATGATGGCCGCATGAAGTGAGAGAGATTCGGACCGAGAAAGCGACAATTTCCCCATTAATTTGAGCGAGGATGAAAGATTTGTGGATGAGTAAAGTGCAAGTGAAGGACTAGTGGGGAGTTGAAGCTATTCAGATAGGGAAGATGCTGTGAGAGCCGGGGGTGACCTGATATTCAGCTGGGAATGACTACAACAGTAAATAAACACAAGACATATATATACTCTATTAGCCACAACACAACCAGGCTTATATTTAATATGCCACAAATTAATCCTGCATAAAAACACCTGCGTGTTTGTTATGCTAGCTCCTAGCTCCTCTGCTAGCTCCTAGCTCCATAGAACACGCCAATACAATTCAAACACCTGATCAACACACACAATCACTCAGCCCAAAAGACCGTTTACCTAACCCAAGGTTCATAAAGCTTATATATTTTTAAAAAGTTACGTACGTGACGCGCACATACGGTCAAGTTATCGAATGTTTAGCAGCCAAGGCTGCATACTCACGGTACCTGGTATTCAGCTGGGAATGACTACAACAGTAAATAAACACAAGACATATATATACTCTATTAGCCACAACACAACCAGGCTTATATTTAATATGCCACAAATTAATCCTGCATAATAACACCTGCGTGTTTGTTATGCTAGCTCCTAGCTCCTCTGCTAGCTCCTAGCTCCATAGAACACGCCAATACAATTCAAACACCCGATCAACACACACAATCACTCAGCCCAAAAGACCGTTCACCTAACCCAAGGTTCATAAAGCTTATATATTTTTAAAAAGTTACGTACGTGACGCGCACTTACGGTACGGTACGTGTTATGCTAGCTCCTAGCTCCTCTGCTAGCTCCTAGCTCCATAGAACACGCCAATACAATTCAAACACATGATCAACACACACAATCACTCAGCCCAAAAGACCGTTCACCTAACCCAAGGTTCATAAAGCTTATATATTTTAAAAAAGTTACGTACATACGCAAAAAAAAGCCAAAGCTGCATACTCACAGTAGCACGTCTGCGTCTTTGTCATCCAAATCAAAGTAATCCTGGTAAGAGTCTGTGTTGTCCCAGTTCTCTACAGGCGTCTGTGTATCCAAATCAAAAGTCCTCCTGGTTAGAGTCTCTGTTATCCGAGTTCTTCCATCTTGACTGCATCTTTCGGGAATGTAAACAAAGAAGCGCCGGCTGTGTACTGTTGTGGCTGACTACGTTCGAAAAATACGTCCATTTCGCACCGACAACTTTCTTCTTTGCTTGCTTGGCTTCCTTCTCCATAATGCAATGAACATGATTGAAACAGATTCACGAACACAGATGTCCAGAATACTGTGGAATTATGAAATGAAAACAGAGCTTTTTCATATTGGCTTCAATGTGGAAGGCATACCCGTGTTCGTCGGGCTACGTCACGCGCATACGTCATCCTCAGAGGCGTTTCGAACCGGAAGTTTAGCGGCAAATTTAAAATGTCACTTTATAAGTTAACCCGGCCGTATTGGCATGTGTTATAATGTTAAGATTTCATCATTGATATATAAACTATCAGACTGCGTGGTCGGTAGTAGTGGGTTTCAGTAGGCCTTTAAAGCCCCACTTAAGAACTTTGAGTTTTGGTTGATTTTGGCAGCGCCAGTGGATGAAAGCAGTAGCGGTAGTATAGTGTTTTGGCAGAAGAAGACCACATTTCCCATGATGACTGGTACAGTGTCATACTGACATGATGTCCGCTGTAATATTGGCACAAATATTACGTCTCTACTAGCTATGCTGATGTTAAATAGCAGATGCTATTAAGAAATGATTAAACATGACGCTACTACCAAGAATGTATCTGGGGGATGCAGGTGTGGGGAGCAAAGAAAGAAGGGTGGAAGATTTTTTTTGCAGGAAGTACCAGTGAAACTATCGTGCTGGTGACTATTTATTGCTACCACTCATTGCATTGGCAATATCATTTTGATATTAGCATCGAAAGTCACTTACTAGTTCAGCAGGAACAGAGCCAATGCAGCATCTATCTGAAATTTATTGTCTTTGAGCTCACGCCACAGAGTAAAAGTTGTATGCAATGATAATCCTGACTGTTCTTGTAATATCTGTTTTACTTTTTTTTGTCTCCACCGCCACTTTGGTGGTTTTGGAGCTTCGGCCATGATAGCATTAATTGCACGTAGGCATTCTTCTTCTTCTTCTTCTTGTTTTCTAGCATTTGTTTGTGTATTTTTTTTTACACACAAACAATGGCAGTGTTATTTTAATATTTGCAGTCATAAGGGGGGCCAACTTCACACAGATTATTAATTGCAATCTTTAACAACAACTTGATATTAAAAAAGATAGCCATTTCCAGTGGCGAGATATTTTTCTGGATATAGGCTCCCCAGGTAATTGTAATATGTTGCATTTTCTATACTTACTTTATATGAAAAGAAGTAGCTAATTCATTAATGTTCTGTCATTGTGCCAGAGTGGTTAGTGTCACTATTCTCACAATGTGATAAAATTTGTGTTATCTTACTGTTTTTATTTCAAGCACTTTACTTCATACAGAATCTAAAGACTACTTTGTTCAAAACAGACACAATTAAACTATAACCGTTCCCTCTGATTGGCTATGACCAGGAGACCATAGGCGTTTAACGAAACCAATCAGATCAGGGAGAAGACTTGCAGAGGCCATGTCGTCAATTTCCAGCTTTAAGTATCTTGTTTGGGTGCACTGTGACAATTCACTTGTCTTCACAGAGCAAACCACATCAAGACAGTGCAATGCAAAAAGGTAGTGATTGTGAACAATTTGTTTTATTTAAAGCACCTAGCGGTGTGTCCGAAGGGTGAAGACACTTTCCAAAACTCAGTCTTTTGTTAAAGCAGACTTTAAAATAACGCACAATAAATAGAAATCAACTAAGTTCAATAGATGCCCTTAAGTAAGTGGTTTGCTAGAATAAGATAAAACTAAATAGTATTTGAGTTTGCATGTACAAGGTGGATGGTGGACCGTGGAAGATGTTGGCACTGAAGTAAATACCTTGACGTTTTTTTTATAGTAGATATGAACATTTTTACTAGTGGGTGAGAGCAAACACGACAGTGGGCTGGGAACCTAATGTACATTACGATAGGCGATACATAAATAATAACATCTTGACACACTGTATGTGTGTTTATAGGAGGAAACAAAGTTCTGTAACAGCTCCCAGGATGAACAGTCACATTTTTTTTTCGCTCTCACCGTAGCATTCAATCAAAGGCTTATTTGATTCCACACTTTCTCCTTTTTCTATTGTGGATCACGGATTTGTATTTTAAACCACCTCGGATACTATATCCTCTTGAAAATGAGAGTCGAGAACGCGAAATGGACAATCACAGTGACTTTTATCTCCTCTGCAATACATCGGCGAAGCATTTTAGCTTCGGAGCTAACGTGATAGCCTCGTGCTTGACTGCAGATCGAAACACAAGAAACATGCCCCTGACTGGAAGGATAGACCGAAGATCAACAATACTACTATTACTTCTACTCTCAGGAGACACTGAACTAAACCCTGGACCTGTAACCACACGGTTAATGTTGTCCCGCCTGGCGAAGCCAAGCAATGTTGTTGCTAACGACGCCATTGAAGCTAACTTAGCTACGGGACCTCAATGGAGCTATGCTAAAAACATTAGCTCTCCACCTACGCCTATCTGCTCATCTGAACCCGAGCTCACCTGTGCTCCAGCGATCGGCAGCTCGACAGAGGACTTCACCCCATTCATCGACACGGTCGGCGGCCCGGCGGCAAGGGAGGAATACCCAGACACCGATGAAGACAGCGGTCCGACGGCGAACAGCGCGGCGGCGGTCAACGAGGTGACTGTCGACAACAACAACACCCCGGTCTGCTGTAGAGACGGCGTAGCGGGGATCCTCGCGGCCTCTCCCCGGTCCCTGACGGTCGAGGACGCGGCGACTGGACCCGCGGACTACACAGGATTTAGGGGTTTCTTCATCCGACCCTGGTCTTTGTTCTCAAACGGACCAAAGCCCGCAAAAACTAAATCACCCCCACCCCCGCCACCCCTACCTGGCCCCCCCCTCTCCAACTCCGCCCCTCCCCCATCACCTGGATGAAGATCAATATGCCTCTCTCCCCCTCCTCTCTCTCCTGCTCTTCCAAGCCTTTCCATCCAAACAGTGAACTGGACTGCCCTTCAACTTCAATATCAACCAACATGGCCATCCCTCCTTTTTCTGGACATTACCACTATACAGCGGACTCTGATGCTCTTTTTGGTTCCAGTGGACTACACATCATCCACCTTAATGTGAACAGCCTCTCTGGGACCAAACTCGACCAAATCAGAGAAATATTCCTCAACAAGAAGGTAAAAATACTGTGTTTCTCTAAAACCAAATTAGATCAAAGTGTTTCTGACTCAAGAGATAGGGATAGAAAATGTTTTGGTTATCAGAAAGGACAGGAATAAACATGGTGGGGGTGTTTCTATGTATATTCACCAGGATATTAAATACATAACTTGCACTGATCTCAACCACAATGCCCTTGAATCTGTGTGGGCGGAAATCAAATTTAAAAACGCAAAGCCAGTACTGATAGGGACTGTATGTAGACCCCCTAATCAGAGTGATTTCTATGGGGCTCTCGAGGAGTGCTTGGCTGGGGTAGACAATGTGGAGAAAATTATAACTGGAGATCTGAACACAGATATTCAACGCAGAGATGCACCTGTCTTCAGATCCTACAGCAAGCTTTGTAATCTACACGGTCTTTCCCAGCTAATAACTCTACCTACAAGGGTGTGGGATTCCACCCAATCAACCATAGATCTCATTCTCACTTCAGACCGGCCTAAAATAAAAAATAGTGGGGTCATGATCTGGGGTCTTAGCGACCACTATCTAACCTTCTGCAAATTAGAACCTGGCAACTACCGACCTGTTTCTATTCTCAGTTCCATTTCAAAAGTAATGGAAAAAATAGTTTATGAACAGGTCGATAGTTACCTTGCCACTAATAAACTCATGTACAAATTCCAATCCGGCTTCAGAACTAACCAATCCACTGACACATGCCTTCTCTATCTGACCGACCACATCAAACATGATGGTCATGCTGGACCTTCAGAAGGCCTTTGACACCGTTAACCACGTTATACTGTTGGATAAGCTCAAAGCAATCGGATTTGATAAAACCTCATCTAGCTGGATGCAATCTTACTTGGAGGGGAGGAAACAGGTGGTAGAGGTGGACGGCACCGTGTCTCCCCCCCTCTCAGTAAGCTGTGGAGTCCCCCAAGGCAGAATATTAGGGCCTTTACTGTTCCTAATATACACAAAGGACATGTCATCAGCCTGCGACTGTGAACTGTTTTTGTTTGCGGATGACTCGGCCCTGCTGGTATCCGGCAAGGACAAGTCACAGGTGGAGAAAATCCTCAGTGCTGAACTCTGTAGAATTTGCTTCTGGCTGGCTGACAACAAGCTATCCATACACTTGGGTAAAACGGAATCCATCCTATTTGGGTCCCACATCAACCTTAAGAAATGGTAAATGGTAAATGGGTTGTACTTGTATAGCGCTTTTCTACCTTTTTTTAAGGAACTCAAAGCACTTTGACACTATTTCCACATTCACACACACACACATTCACACACTGAGAATGACTCATCCAATGACTTAACTATAAAAGTGGGTGACATTGTTATCACCAGGAAAGATGAGGTCACCTACCTAGGTTCCATTCTAGAGGCTAATCTTTCCTGTGATAAAATGGCAACCAAGGTAATCAAAAAGGTCAACCAACGAACGAGATTTAGTTGGTAGAGTGGCCGTGCCAGCAATCGGAGGGTTGCTGGTTACTGGGGTTCAATCCCCACCTTCTACCATCCAAGTCACGTCCGTTGTGTCCTTGAGCAAGACACTTCACCCTTGCTCCTGATGGCTGCTGATTAGCGCCTTGCATGGCAGCTCCCGCCATCAGTGTGTGAATGTGTGTATGAATGGGTGAATGTGGAAATACTGTTAAAGCGCTTTGAGTACCTTGAAGGTAGAAAAGCGCTATATAAGTATAACCCATTTATCATTTATTTATTACAGAATCTCCTCTCTGGTCAACAAAAGCACCATGAGGATTCTAGCGGGAACTCTCATTCAACCCTTTTTCGAATACACATGCACCTCCTGGTACCCTAGCACCTCCAAAACCCTCAAATCTAGACTCCAAACATCCCAGAACAAGCTAGTCAGATTACTTCTAGACCTCCACCCCAGATCACACCTCACTCCTACCCACTTCTCCAAAGTGGGCTGGCTCAGGGTGGAGGACAGTAAAACAACTTGCACTGAGCCTAGTCTATAAAATCCGCTACACCTCCCTGGTACCGAAGTACATGTCAAACTACTTCCTTAACGTAAATGACCGCCATAACCACAACACCAGGTGGAGCTCCACTAACCACGTTAAACCCAGATTCCGATCTAACAAAGGTCTTAACTTATTCTCTTTCTATGCCACATCAATATGGAATGTACTCCCAACAGGTGTAAAAGAAAGGGCATCTCTATTCTCCTTCAAAACCGCACTAAAAGAACACCTCCAGGCAACTTCAACCCTAAACTAACACCCTCCCTTCCTCATCATACCCCTTCGGATTGTAAATAATCAAATGTAGACACTTTTTCTTATATTTTTTCTTATACTTTCTGATCTCTCTCTCTGTGTCCACTACTTGCTGTACATATCCTACCAAGTCAGTCCTACATTGTTTCAATGTCCATTTCTCTGATGATGCAATTGTTGATGACTGAAGTGTTGTTACCAACCAAACCTAAACCCCCGCCCCCCTCCATATCCCACACCCCAGATTGTAAATAATGTAAATAATTCAATGTATATAGTCTGATGATTATCTTGTGTAATGACTATTATGATAATAGTATATATATGTATCATGAATCAATTTAAGTGGACCCCGACTTAAACAAGTTGAAAAACTTAATTGGGTGTTACCATTTAGTGGTCAATTGTACGGAATATGTACTTCACTGTGCAACCTACTAATAAAAGTTTCAATCAATCAATCAATCAATCAAACATCTTACAGAGAAAAGTTTGGACCCAGCTTTGTCCCGTCCACCTTATGAAAGCCAAAGTGATTGCGCACTTTTGATTTAAACAATGTTGTTGTGTCTTTCAATTTAACATCACTGCTGAGTCCGCCATATTAGTTTCAATGTTTGCTTTTGCTTTTTCTGTGACTCGGGCCCAATCGCCAGCCACTCTGGTGAGTAACGCCCCCTAATCGTGTTGTGATCGAAAATGCATCACTGAAAAGTCAGACTAAAACACCTAGATTATGCGATTAAAAAAACTATTTCCTCTGTTTTAGTGTGACATCATAGATGAACCAAAAAAGCCATACTTTTATCTGCGCTAAAGAGAAATAAGTAAATAATTCATACAAAATACAAAAACCCTATTTGAGAAATCAGACTAATTTAGTGCTGACAGTGGCTGTGTCTCTCCTTGACCACAAGGGCATTGCAATTTTAAACAGGGACTTCAAGGAGAAACAATGACAGATGTTTGTAGTGGAAAGAAATAAATATGGTCGACAAGAGCGCATTTATTATCGGATTGTAAGGTTAAGGCTGAGTCCCAATCCTCCCCCTTACCCCTTAAAAGTAAGGGGCAAGATGAAATAGTAAAAAAATATACCCCTAAGAAATTAAACACTCATTCACCTCAAGCTGCTGGTGGATGAGACGTAGGCAGTAAACATACCATGCTATGATGTACTACAGCACATCAGTTATTCGACGGATAATAAGCTACATAAAGCAAGCATCACAGCATTCTGAAGCTACAATATGTAAATCAGTTTCATTAATTGGTCGTCATGACAAGCGATTTTAAAATAATAAAAAACAGCCTTCTGTACATGGCTAATGTGAATTTTGAAAGTAGGTAAGCACTCTAATTATTCATGAAATGTAGTAACTTCTAATGAAGTCCATTTGATGCTAGCCTGACATCGTAGTTTACTAGTTATAGCTGCGTTAGCCAGCTCGTATGACGATCAACTTTAAAAGAAAAACATTAAAAACATGGCAGTGTTTACCCGTGTCAGTCATAAATTACTATGAAAATCCATCCATCCATCCATTTTCTAGCGCTTATTCCCTTCGGGGTCGCGGGGGGCGTTGGAGCCTATCTCAGCTACAATCGGGCAGAAGGCGGGGTACACCCTGGACAAGTCGCCACCTCATCGCAGGGCCAACACAGATAGACAGACAACATTCACACTCACATTCACACACTAGGGCCAATTTAGTGTTGCCAATCAACCTATCCCCAGGTGCATGTACTATTTTAAATCCTTCTCATAGTGTCTATTATGCAACGTGGCTGATATCATTAATAACCGTCGGAAGGACAGATCGCCACAAGTACATTGCGCCTGCAGTAGCTCATGAATGCGCAAACATGTATTCTGTCTTTTTATTTTTTGCACTGCAAATTGATACTACTTCACACCTGAAGCTCCTACCAGATAAAGTAGAATGTATGAAAATGATATGAAAATATGAAAATCAATTTAGCCAATAAGTACTTGATTTATGTGCTTTCTGCTCAGCCTTCCTCTCATAATACTTGGGTTCAAGGGCTATACACCCCTTGGCACTTAACATTGCAAGAGAATTGGGACACTACTTGCTTGATGTTAACATGCAAAACTGAGGGCCAAGGTCATAGACAATGGCTAAGGAGGAGAATTGTTATTCAACCTAAAAATTCTGATAGTTCACCATATAGGTGGTATTCACAGGATAGACATTTTTTTCATCCCACAATGGGGAAATTAGAGGTGGGAAACTTTGGTCATTTCATGATTCGATTACGATTTAGGAGCTATGATTTGATTAAAAATCGATTATTGATGCATCTTTAATTTATGTACGTTGATGCAGTTTTAAAAATGTTTTGTTTCACTTAATAAGCATTTATCACTTGCAACTTTTAAAACCAGTGGATTTGTAATAAGAAATTCCCATTACATTTACTAAATTAATGTAAAAATACTGGAACATAAGTGCCCTTTAATAAAGGAGCTTGTCGGATTTGTCCATGAGGTGGCATGCTGCAGTCAGCCAAATTCTAGAACTGTTTGCAATATTTTATTTACAATAAATAAATTGATTATCAGTGTTAACTAATTGATTTCATCTGGTTGTATCTACTAATTGTCCATGTCCGAATTGCCATGCATCTAAAAATCGATTTTCCCCACCTCAAGGGGAAATTATGGCATGTGTGTGTACATTGATATAAGCACCATGTATCAGTCACTATATTATACTACAAATGCAAACATGCTGTGGGTCCGACGCCTTTTAAAAAGTAAAACAACACCAACATGTACGTACATAAACATTGTCTCAATGAGTAAAAAAAACTGCCCAGCCCCAAATGTCTCAAGTTTTTGTACAATTTTGGAAGCATATATTGCCTTCAAAGTGTGTTTGGTTACCAGATTTTTAAACCTTTTGCATTTTGAGTTTTTCAGCTGGAGTGGTATTTACTATTGTACTTGAAATTGATTATCATACTTTGAAACTCTGATTATGTCACAAATGTACAGTATTGTGAAGCCTATTCATATTATTTTCAGACATCTCTTTTTGTCTGCAAACCTTATTACCTGGCAAGTAGTAGTCCAAAACCCTTAACACTAACCCAAGTAAGAGCACACTCAATGCTGACCCTACATTAAAGGTTGTTTTTTTGTGTTGTAGAAAACCTTGAGCGATGGCCACTTCAAGGCCCTGCATGGCAAGCTGGAGCTTCTTGAGAGGCTGTGCAGAGCCCTGCAGAAGGAGAGGAACGACCTCAACAACCGGTTGTGCCTCCTGCAGGAGCAAGGTAATGAAGGGAGCCTGGCTTCTGCCGAGGCCCTGCCGACAGCGCTTTTAACAGGGGAGGATGACGTGCAGGTAGGAGATAAAAAAGAGAATGAGCAGCTGACACAGGGCAAAGATGTCCATGAAGCTCCCAGACCACCTGAAGTTGAGGGCACACCATCCCCTGAAACAACATCCTGCCGGCCAGTAGACGTGGACACGCTGCACGACTGACCGTCTTAGACGTGTGTGCGCACTGAAGTGTTTGTTAGGTGCCACTTACCGAACTTACCAGTGAAACATCTTCAACGGAGATGAGATTTCCTTTCTAAATTTCTGATTTGCCTGTCTGTTTTCTACATGAGGAATAAAGTTATTTGTGTGTTCATGTAAGATTTAGATGGTAAACAATGTTCATGTTTGCACTGCTTTTAATAACTACACTTGGTGAGCACTTTGTACTCCCTTTTCTACGATAACTATTTTCATAGGAAATGTTTTGCATAGTTAATTTGGATTTAAAATTGAAAATGTGTCGCTATCATTTTGTTTAAACATAGAAGTGCTAATTTCACCTGCCACTTATCTGATTGTGATCTGGAGAGAATGTACAGTTTCCCGTCTGTCCTCGCCACAGTGTAGTAAATATAATTTACACAGAACGTTAAGATTGTTTCCAACTTGCACACACGATTACATTGAAGTACATCGCAATTTTGTCATCATTTATGCTTCTACATGCTACAAAACTTGAATTGTCTTTTTGTGAGCAAGCGGTCAGTTTTTGAAAATTATTCTTCAAAATGTTCATTTGATTTATAGCAGAATTTATTATTTTCCCAGCTATTGGAATAAGGGATGTAAAAATAAACTTTTAACCATCTCAAGTATGAATGCTATTTCATTTTTTATGTTTTCTATTATTCAGGCATTGGGGGAGGCCAAAGCATAAAATATCCTAATTCTTTTCTCGACATTGAAAGCGAGCAGTGAGCAAAGTTTTGGTACAGGTCGGATGCCAAGTTAAGGTAGGCCCAGCTATGTCTATACTTGGTTTTTGCAGATTTATAGTACGGTATACTGAGCGTCCCTGAAGTCTGAACACAAGCACAAATGCATATAATGTAATCGACATTTACAATATATATATATACGTATATATATATAAATTTGGTTATTTTACCTATAAAATTTGCAATTTTTATTTAATATACTCATTTTTAAACAACATATTCACAATTGTGTTAAACATTTGTTTGCATTTTTTTTGTTCATTATATGTCCAGACTTGAGGACATTACCCTGTACAGCAGGGAGTGAATTGAATTTCAATACAGTATTCATAATTGTATATATTTAAAGACAAGTACAGCACGTACAATAAATCACTAATTAGAAAAAGCAGTTCAATACAAATAAAATAAATACAATATGCAAGTCGATCTTTCCTTTGCAACAACACATTGACACAGCATACCAACATACCATGACTTGATTAACGTGGACCCCGACTTAAACAAGTTGAAAAACTTATTCGGGTGTTACCATTTAGTGGTCAATTGTACTGAATATGTACTGTACTGTGCAATCTACTAATAAAAGTTTCATTCTATCAATCAACCAATGCAGCGTCAGTATTTCAAAAAAAAGTTTTGTTTCACTTGTGCCACAAGAGGGCGCAAAAAGACAGCAAAATAGGCATTGCTTGCATTCTCATGTCACTGCCCCGTCTGTCTGCGCATGCGCATGAAGTCCCAACTTCAGTTTTGGCGGCAGTTTTTCCTGAATTTAGACGTTTTAATATTGTTTTAAACTATACTTAAAAATCACTCAATCTTACCTGTATACCTCCAAATGGTTCAGTATATTTAAAGCTGCCTTTTTCATCTTAGATTTGACCTCGTGGTGACAGATTGGTCGTGACATTGCCGTAACTAAACACGTTTGCTTTTCACGCTTTTAATTGACGTGCTACATTTATAAACAATCATTTTCATCAATCAATATTTTGAATGCACATACGTTTTTTTTGGTTTTTTTTAATCGTTACAAGTCAAAGTAATAAAACAAAAAACAATTTTGCAATTGAGTGATTATCATGTGACTCAAAGAATATGGCCAGGAAGTACTATTTACATGCTACATGTTACATAGAAGAACATAAACTGTAAAAAATTTATACTTTGTATAAGTGTTACCAGGGACGTAGCACCTAATTCTTGGCCGCACAGCCCTGTCCCCCCACTGCATTACTTCACCCGTGTTGAACTCAATGCGTGGGGATATGATCTGGCCCTCAACATCATTTTATGTGGCTTGTGAAAGCCGGGAAAAAAACTGCGCGTCAACAAAGCACTTAATCTTTCTTTATATAAGTACAGTATTTCATTATTTTAATTTGTACACAAAAATGTACTGTATGCATTTGCACTCATCGACATTATCTGAACATGCAGCAATATCCACAGGCAAGTTTATTTCTGGAGCACCATTCATACGCAACTTCGATAACTCAAAGTGTTTTACAAATGCATAAAATGACAGAAAAGTAAATAAAACCATGAATAAGAATTACATCTTCATTGAATAATCATGAATTGATGGAATCAAAACCAAAGAGTGCTGCTGAAATGTGTTGAATGTTGCATGCATCGCTAAATAGATGCTTTCGATAGTTGCCTTATTGTCTTATGTAATGTGTAGTGTCTTCATTTTGGCTATATTGCATGCATTCATTGGATTTTCTTCATTTCTTTGGGGAGAATGTATTGGGTTTGGATAGAATCACTACCAAAAGCAAAGGATGTTCTGGGATGTCTGTGGAGGAAGCAGAGTAAGTGCTGCATATATTTGCTGCACGTTGTCGCCTACATACTATACACTGTAGAGCCTGAAATAAAACCTGGTACTTCTTTGAGTGGTACTACATTTCTGCAGAGAAAAAGGATGGGGGCCACTTGTCAGAACCTTCTTTAGCTAAGTGATGTGGAACAGTTGGGCTAATGTACAGTAAATGTGATGGTGGGTTGGATTGTTGGATTATGCAAGGCTTTCAGCGCCTGGTGTCCTGCAATCTCTGCCATGTTGCATAACGCATTTGTCCTCTCACGGTTTTATTGGAGGCCCACAGACACCCCCACTGTTCCTGGTCCATTTCCATATGTGACCTTTAACCTTTCGTAGCAATATTAAAGAGTCTAATTCACCTCTTCGATGAGTGTGAGGGATTGTTTTCAGCTTGTGTAGTGCATTTCATTTTCAAATATGCAAAACGTACATTTCATCATGTCAAGCGATCAAAAAATGATAACGACATACACCTTGATGTTTAATGTTTCATAGCTCAAAGTAAAAACTGTAAATACAAAATCCTTTGTTTATGTACATTCTGAATATACTGTACATATATACAGTATATGGACTGCTGTGGTATTGTTGTAAATTTGCCTGTGTTGTTGTTGTGCAAAAGCTAAGTTAATGGTTAGATCAGGCACCTACAATCAATCAATCAATCAATGTTTATTTATATAACCCTAAATCACAAGTGTCTCAAAGGGCTGCACAAGCCACAACGACATCCGCGGTTCAGCACCCACATAAGGGCAAGGAAAAACTCACAAACCAGTGGGACGTCGATGAGAATGACTATGAGAATCCTTGGAGAGGACCGCAAATGTGGGTAACCCCCCACCCCCCTCTAGGAGAGACCGGGTGCAATGGATGTCAAGTGGGTCTGACATAATGTTGTGAAAGTCCAGTCCATAGTGGATCTAACATAATAGTGAGAGTCCAGTCCATAGTGGGGCCAGCAAGAGACCATCCCAAGCGGAGACGGGTCAGCGGCACAGAGATGTCCCCAACCGATGCACAGGCGAGCGATCCACCCCGGGTCCCGACTCTGGACAGCCAGCACTTCATCCATGGCCACCGGACCTGTGTGAGAGGAGAAAATAAACGGCAGATCAACTGGTCTAAAAAGGAAATCTATTTAAAGGCTAGACTATACAAATGAGTTTTAAGATGGGACTTAAATGCTTCTACTGAGGTAGCATCTCTAACTGTTACCGGGAGGGCATTCCATAGTACTGGAGCCTGAATAGAAAACGCTCTATAGCCCGCAGACTTTTTTTGGGCTGTGGGAATCACTAATAAGCCGGAGTTCTTTGAACGCAGATTTCTTGCCGGGACATATGGTACAATACAATCGGCAAGATAGGCAGGAGCTTGACCGTGTAGTATTTTATACGTAAGTAGTAAAACCTTAAAGTCACATCTTAAGTGCACAGGAAGCCAGTGCAGGTGAGCCAGTATAGGCGTAATATGATCAAACTTTCTTGTTCTTGTCAAAAGTCTAGCAGCCGTATTTTGTACCAACCGTAATCTTTTAATGCTAGACAGAGGGAGACCCGAAAATAATACGTTACAGTAATCGAGACGAGACGTAACGAACGCATGAATAATGATCTCAGCGTCGCTGGTGGACAAAATGGAACGAGTTTTAGCGATATTACGGAGATGAAAGAAGGCCGTTTTAGTAACACTCTTAATGTGTGACTCAAACGAGAGAGTTGGGTCGAAGATAATACCCAGATTCTTTACCGAGTCGCCTTGTGTACTTGTTTGGTTGTCAAATGTTTAGGTGGTATTATTAAATAGGTGTCGGTGTCGAGCAGGACCGATAATCAGCATTTCCGTTTTCTTTGCGTTGAGTTGCAAAAAGTTAGCAGACATCCATTGTTTAATTTCATTAAGACACGCCTCCAGCTGACTACAATCCGGCGTGTTGGTCAGCTTTAGGGGCATGTAGAGTTGGGTGTCATCAGCATAACAGTGAAAGCTAACACCGTATTTGCGAATGATGTCGCCTAGCGGCAGCATGTGAGTACTAAAGAGTGCAGGGCCAAGTACCGAACCCTGGGGAACTCCGCACGTTACCTTAACATAGTCCGATGTCACATTGTTATGGGAGACGCACTGCATCCTGTCAGTAAGATAAGAGTTAAACCAAGACAAGGCTAAGTCTGACATACCAACACGTGTTTTGATACACTCTAATAAAATATTATGATTGACGGTATCGAAAGCAGCGCTAAGATCAAGAAGCAGCAACATAGATGACGCATCAGAATCAATCGTTAGCAAAAGATCATTTGTCATTTTGAGAGCTGTCTCCGTAGAGTAATTTGCCCTGAAACCGGATTGAAAGGCTTCACATAGATTGTTAGACACTAAGTGTTCATTTAGCTGCTGTACAACAATGTTTTCGAGGATTTTCGAAATAAAGGGAAGGTGGGACACCGGCCGGTAGTTTACCATGAGGTCAGGATCGAGGTTAGGTCTTTTGAGCAGAGGATGAATAACTGCTTTTTTGAATGCTAGGGGAACAGTGCCAGAGGAAAGTGATACGTTTATAATATTTAGCACTGATGGACCTAATAATACAAAAAGCTCCTTGATAAGTTTCCCAGGAAGTGGGTCAAGTAAACATGTTGTTTGTTTTATCCCACTTACACGCCGTAATAATTCCTCTTATGTTATTTCATCAAAAAGAGAGAGACTATTTTGGAGGGCAGTATCCGTCGTATATACAGTCGTATCTGTGTTAATATAACCCAGTTGTAGCTTGGAGGCGTTGTCTTTAATCTCCTTTCTAATGAGTTCAATTTTCTTATTAAAGAAATTCATAAAGTCATCTGCCTTGATGGGCATCTGAGGGAGATGAGGTCCTAGAGAGGACATATTGAATATTTACTAACAGCTGCCCGACTTACTGAGTTTCATGATTCGTTTGCGCATGCGCCAAAAGTCAGCATCTTCCGTTCCATGCTTTTCCAAAATATCCTCTTTTTTTTTTTTAAAACATCCATCCATTTTCTACCGCTTGTCCCTTTTGGGGTCTGCAAAAGTCTCTATTGATAATCTCCAATAATCAACAGCTCCACTTTAAAAATTTAAATAATGTTTATCCATTCAAATCGTTCATTATTTAAATTTGAAGCTGCTGCTTTCATCTTAGCTTTGACATAAAGGTGGTTATATTGCGTATGCTTGCATTTCACGCTAATAGTTGAGTGTTCTATTTTTCGAAAATGTGTTTCACTATCCCAATACTTAGAAAGCACATTGTTGTTTTTGTAGTATTTTTTTACGACTCAAAGGGCCTGGTTTACTAAGCAAATACCACGTGCTAGACAGCATGTGAAAAAAATAAGATGGCGTATATGAGTGGGCGTGTTGCGCGTGATCTACTAAAACTGCGTGTGCTATTGAAAATTGGTGCGGAGCACCTTATTTAAATGAGGATTTTGCGTGCAGACCGGGCTTCTACCACACAGACACTCATTTTGTGCACATTCATGTTATCATGCTCCTAGCTGTGTGCGATGTATTGAACCGGCGGCACACATTTATAATCCATGACCTTTTCTGAATCGCAATCTCGACAACAGAAACATTTGCACGCAGACATTTAATTCCGTGCGCGAGGCTGTGGATCGCATCACCAGCAAATTTGTGAGTCTGTTATGACTCAAAGGCAAGAAAATGCGCACAGTGAAAGCGTTTTTTTCATGCAGGCGATATATTATAGTAATATTGTCCATCCATCCATCCATTTTCTACCACTTGTCCCTTTTGGGGTCGCGGGGGGTGCTGGAGCCTATCTCAGCTGCATTCGGGCGGAAGGCGGGGTACACCCTGGACAAGTCGCCACCTCACCACAGGGCCAACACAGATAGACAACATTCACACTCACATTCACACACTAGGGCCAATTAAGTGTTGCCAGGTGCATGTCTTTGGAGGTGGGAGGAAGCCGGAGTACTCGGAGGGAACCCACGCAGTCACGGGGAGAACATGCAAACTCCACACAGAAAGATCCCGAGCCCGGGATTTAACTCAGGACTACTCAAGACCTACGTATTGTGAGGCACATGCACTAACCCCTGTTTCACCGTGCTGCCTAGTAATATTGTATATTTCCTAAAAATTAAAAAAAGCCTGCAGACACCAAAACACATCAATTGAATTAATTTTATTCAGCCCCATAAGTCATCCAACAGAAATACAATTATAAAGGGAAATGGCTGAATACGTAATATGTCTAATATTTTTTTACTTTTGACCATCCAAAATTTTGACACACACACGTAGGACGGGGGATTTTCGTCTGTCTGTGTAGCGCGAGCACCGATCCAGAATGCAAAAAACATATAAATGAATTCAAAAAGTTTTGGCAAACCATAAAAACTTTTGTAAATCATGTGACAATAAATGACTTTCCGAATCCTTTAATTACTAAATCTGGTACTTTGTCTGATAAGACAGCTATCAAATTGTTTTAATTAGTTTTTTATTTCTGCCGGGTCCTTGTTTGAGTCGTTGAATCCTCAATGGTCAAATGTTGGTCTAACTAATACTAATATACCAAATACACCTCAGGCTGTAAATAGACGCAGCACCTGCACTTTTGTATCAGTATCTGAGGTAAAGCAGCAGGACGTGACCAAATTCAACCCTTTTTCTTCAAATTGGCTGCTGATTTTGTTGCTGAGCCTCTCTCACATATTTTTGACCTAAGTCTAACGAGTAAAAGCATTCCAAAAATCTGGAAATCGGCCTTTGTTCTTCCCCTGCTAAAGGGGCTGAACCCACAAATATAAATAATTACAGACCAATTTCTAAATTATGCATTTTAGCAAAATTGTTTGAGAAGATCATCAATAATGAGCAAAATTATTTTTTAGAATCAAACAATATTTGATCTCTGTTTCAATCTGGTTTTAAAAAACAGCATTGTACTATTACAGCTGCACTTAAGGTCCTAAATGATTGAATCGAGGCTGTAGACGACAATCGCTGTATTTATTGATTTGTCAAAAGCATTGACACAGTAGACCACACTCTGTTCATTCAAGCCCTTCATCACATTGGTTTGTCTAAAAATTCAGCTGCTTGGTTCACAGACTATCTTTCAGCAGAACACAAGGTGTACAGGTGGCTGGGACCACCTCTTCATTACTGGACATTACCAAAGGAGTTCCACAAGGCTCAGTGCTGGGGCCAATTTTATTTTCTATCTACATAAATAATCTTTGCAACAATCTGTCAACTGCAATGTACCATTTTTATGCAGACGACACCCTTATTTGTTGCTGTTCAACCACCACCACTCAGGCTTTTGATTTTTTACAAGCTGCTCTTGACATCCAGACTCACTTATTTGATCTTAAATTGGTTTTAAATACAGGTATAAGCAAGCTAATGGTTTTCTCTCATTCAAGGGTGCTACCGGAAAACATTCCAAATATTGTAATGTCAAAAGGAAACCCTATAGAGCAGGTCTTAAATTACAAGTACTTGGGTTTTACTCTTGACCAGGAGCTTTCATTTAAAGCCCATATTAACAACTTTACCCCTAAGCTTAGGGTAAAACTTGGTTTCTTTTTTAGAAATAAAAACTGCTTCTCTCTTAAAGTCAGAAAGAAATTGGTGTGACAGCAACTATCTTGCCCTTAACTGATTATGGAGATGTGCTTTATTTTAGTGCTTCATTTAAATGCATCCAATCCCTGGACACTGTTTTTCATTCGGCACTAAGATTTGTTACTGGCTGTCGTGGTCTCACCCACCACTGTCAACTGTATGTGAAGTCAGACTTATCTTCATGGAGTGCGCGCAAATACACACATTGGCTGACTATCATTTATAAGGCTCTTTTAGGTTTAATGCTTCTGTGAGGAGGCATGGCCGGCAGACCTGCAGCGAGGCGGGGCGCGCCGGGGCCGACTCCGAGATGGCGGCGAGGAGGCATGGCCGGCGGACCTGCAGCAAGGCGGGGCGCGCCAGGACCGGCTTCAAGATGGACGTCAGGTGCGTGGATCGCCCACCTGGGCAAAATTCTGTAATCACCTGTCATTGTGTAAAAGGGCAGCAGCAGAGGAGGACGGAGCAGAAGGAGTTGGAAAGCCAGTGGATGCAAAGCGAAAGGGCGAGACGAAGACGACGACGCGGGAGACTAAAAAGCAACCGAAGAGCGAGCAGTTGCGAGAGGAGCTGAAAAGCGACCCAAAGGGCACAGAGCTTTATCTGAAAAAATAAACAAAGTCATGAAACTGCTCGCCGTCATGTCTGTTTTTAGTGGTCCATGGAACCCGGAGGGAAGAAGATCTCAACAGCCTCCATACTTGTGTACTTTCTTACAAAGAAAAAAACAGCTCTTATGCATTACGTTCTAACAATTCCAATGCTTTAACTGTTCCTCATGTAAAGGCTGAATTTGGCAAAAGAGCTTTTAGCATGGCTGCCCCTCTGGCATGGAGTACATTACAAACGAAACTGAAACTTTCTGAAAAACTTCCATTTGGAGCCTTCCGTTCTATCCTGAGGGACAGACAGCGTGAGACGTTTGCACAGTGCCTGTGTTTTTAAAAGGTGTAAATCTTAATTGTCTAATTGTTTTACAGTTACTTGTTATGCATTGTAAAATGTATGTCTTAACGTATTACTTTTCTGAAACTGCTCTGTGACGTGCTGTGGACCTCTTGGCCAGGTCACCCTTGTGAAAGAGATCTTGATCTCAATGGGTTTCTTCTCTGGATAAATAAAGGTTGTCAAGCAGTGTGCGAATCTTTCAGTTTGCCTGTCCTTCTGACACACGCTAAAAAATAGTGTTTGCGAAACGCTGATGACTGTTGATAAATTTGCATGTGCTAAATAGTTATGTTTGCATTTTCTCCTCCCAGTATTGTCGGCGTTTTGATGATGATGATGAGCGTATTATTGAAGACAAAGAAGCCAAATGGATTGAACGCCTTATTCTGCTCACTTAAAGGCCTACTGAAACCCACTACTACCGACCACGCAGTCTGATAGTTTATACATCAATGATGAAATCTTAACATTGCAACACATGCCAATACGGCCGGGTTAACTTATAAAGTGCAATTTTAAATTTCCCGGGAAACTTCCGGCTGAAAACGTCTATGTATGATGACGTTTGCGCGTGACGTCAAGGGTTGAAGGAGACATTTTGGAATAGCACGGTTGCCAGCTTAAATCGTCTGTTTTCATCGCAAAATTCCACAGTATTCTGGACATCTGTGTTGGTGAATCTTTTGCAATTTGTTCAATTAACAATGGAGACTGCAAAGAAGAAAGTTGTAGGTGGGATCGGTGTATTAGCGGCTGGCTACAGCAACACAACCAGGAGGACTTTGAGTTGGATAGCAGACGCGCTACCGTGAGTACAGCTTTGGCTTCCAAACATTTGATCGCTTGCCCGTACGTGTGTGGCGCTATGTGCATGTCACGTACGTAACTTTGGGGAAATATATGTTTCTTGCCGACTCTGATGGTGGCCGGGGTGTCGTCGAAAGCTACAACGCCCGCCGCCGCGCCGCTGTCCTCACCTTGACTTCCTCCGTCTCCGGGCCGCCGACCGCATCGATGATCGGGTGAAGTCCTTCGTCGCGCCGCCGATCGCTGGAACGCAGGTGAGCACGGGTCGTGATGAGCAGATGAGAGCTGGTGTAGGTGGAGAGCTAATGTTTTTAGCATATCTCTGTCGATGTCCTGTAGCTAAGTTAGCTTCAATGGCGTCGTTAGCAACAGCATTGCTAGGCTTCGCCAGGCGGTACAGCATTAACCGTGTGGTTACAGGTCCAGGGTTTAATAGTAATAGTAGTATTGTTGATCTTCTGTCTATCCTTCCAGTCAGGGGCTTATTTCGTCTGTTTCTATATGCAGTTAAGCACGATGCTATCATGTTAGCTCCGTAGCCAAAGTGCTTCGCCGATGTATTGTCGTGGAGATAAAAGTCACTGTGAATGTCCATTTCGCGTTCTCGACTCTCATTTTCAAGAGGATATCGTATCCGAGGTGGTTTAAAATACAAATCCGTGATCCACAATAGAAAAAGGAGAGAGTGTGGAATCCAATGAGCCCTTGTACCTAAGTTACGGTCAGAGCGAAAAAAGATACGTCCTGCACTGCACTCTAATCCTTCACTCTCCTCATCCACAAATCTTTCATCCTGGCTCAAATTAATGGGGTAATCGTCGCTTTCTCGGTCCGAATCTCTCTCGCTGCTGGTGTAAACAATGTGCAAATGTGAGGAGCCCTTTACCCTGTGACGTCACGCTACTTCCGGTACAGGCAAGGCTTTTTTATCAGCGACCAAAACTTTATCGTCGATGTTCTCTACTAAATCCTTTCAGCAAAAATATGGCAATATCGCGAAATGATCAAGTATGACACATGGAATGGATCTGCTATCTCCGTTTAAATAAGAAAATTTCATTTCAGTAGGCCTTTAACAGACGTAATCCACTTTGCACACATTTAATAGATCAGCTGTGCAGGTTTGCACATGTTTTAGTAAATCAGACTCAAAGTCGTTAATCACAGAAAGTGGTTATGTTTGTGCATGTGTGTTGCAAATGTGGCATATGTGCAAATAAATTGGCAGTTTAGTGAATCGGGCAGTAGAGTGAAAGTGATGGAAATTTTGGCGATAATACTCTAACATTTTTTTAATCAACTCTTAGTTCATTTTCATACTTTTTAAATGTATTTATGATTCACTTCTTTAAAAGAAACAAACAAACAAAAAAAACATTTATATATCGCAGACCATGAATCTATGTCGTAAAAATTGCAAGCATTCGTGGATTGACAGTGGTGCACATCACTGCATTTGCAACACGCATGCGCCAACATAATAACGTCCTGTGGTACTACTACAGTTTAACAACTTTGAATTATAAAAAAAAAATACTACAAAAATAACAACGTACGTGCATTCAAAGTATTGGGAAAATCATTTTTGAAAAATGGAGCACCTCAATTACTCGCATTGCGTTACTGCAAGCCTATTTAGTAACGTTGCCACTAATATGTCACCAGGAAGCAGAAAGCTAAGATTTGTCATATAAATAATAATAATCTGTTTTAGGCCCTCCCAAAGCACCACAATTTAAACATGTAACATGCATTTTGAAAAGGAAAACACACTTTTAGATAACAAATGTTTACAAAACAATACAATGGAATGTACTGCTAACAACTAAAGTCGTTTTTTAAATAATGTAATAATATTGGTCATCATTTTCTTTGAGGAGCTGACTTTTGTTGGTGTCTTCTATGGGCTGCTTCCCCGTGTTGTTCTGTTATAATAAAACTATAAATACTGTCAAACAATTACATTATTAGATCAGATTAATCACACTTTTGAATTTTGATTAATCAAGATTAATCACAGTAAATTACTTGCTGGCAAAATTACCTTTCAAAAGTAACCCAATATTTTGACACAAATGCATACAAAAGCACTTTTTTCAAATGTTATACAAAATATACATAGTTTGTTTGCTCAAAACATAGTATTAGTATTATCTAAAGCAGTGTTTTTCAACCACTGTGCGTGCCGTGGGATACAGTCTGGTGTGCCGTGGGAGATTATCTAAATTCACCTATTTGGGTTAAAAATATTTTTTGCAAACCAGTAATTATAGTCTGCAAATGATGTGTTGTTGTTGAGTGTCGGTGCTGTCTAGAGCTCGGCAGAGTAACCGTGTAATACTCTTCCATATCAGTAGGTGGCAGCCGGTAGCTAATTGCTTTGTAGATGTCGGGAACAGTGGGAGACAGTGTGCAGGTAAAAGGTATCTAATGCTTAAACCAAAAAAAACAAAACGGTGAGTGCCGCTAAGAAAAGGCATTGAAGCTTAGGGAAGGCTATGCATAACAAAACTAAAACTGAACTGGCTACAAAGTAAACAAAAACAGAATGCTGGACGACAGCAAAGACTTACTGTGGAGCAAAGACGGCGTCCACAATGTACATGACGTGACAATCGACAATGTCCCCACAAAGAAGGATAAAAACAACTGAAATATTCTTGATTGCTAAAACAAAGTATATGCGGGAAATATCGCTCAAAGGAAGACATGAAACTGCTACAGGAAAATACCAAAAAAAGAGAAAAAGCCACCAAAATAGGAGCGCAAGACAAGAAGTAAAACACTACACACAGGAAAACAGCAAAAAAGTCCAAATAAGTTAGGGTGTGATGTGACAGTTGGTGACAGTACACCTACTTTGAGACAAGAGCTATATTGATGCATGCTTGGTTATGGTTTAAAGTCATACCCAACAATTGCGACGACGACTTTTTACTGTCAACTGCGTTTATTTTTTTAACGATTTCTGCTGGTGGTGTGCCTCTGCATTTTTTCAGCGCAAAAAATGTGCCTTGGCTCAAAAAAGGTTGAAAAACACTGATCTAAAGTACCATTAGGGTGCATTTTGAAGCAACATTTTTCACAGGGCTTTCTCACTCACCTTTGCACTGGCGTATGCTTTGACCTGATCACTGACCGTATAACAACCTGTGCAGCTTTTTGGGTTGAAGTCGAGCATGTGGGGTCAAAAAATAATTGGGTGATTAATCTGTGCGATACATTAGAATAAGAATCAGTTTTATTGGCCAAGTATGTTTGACACACAATAAATTTGCCTTGGAGAATTGGGACACTCACATGGCATGATTAACACAATAATGTTTTGTGTCTATTCACAAGCGGTAACTCGTTAAATTTGACAGCCCTAAAAATATCAACCCAGTCATTGCAGTATTGACCATATACTTATGATATACATGGTATCATTGCCACCCCTGTTTGAGTTCAAGAGCTCAAGCTGAGTAGTTAGCATGGCTCTTTGTGTCTTCCAACATTTTGTGTGTGTAACATGTGTAGCTATTTCTCATCCTCTAGTTCTCCAATGATAATGGTACTTGTAGGAAACTTTACTGACCGCCATATTTCCCATCTGGCAGCACACAGAACAAGCAGTGAAATTGGGCCTTATAAAAATGAAACGCTTTGTTATCTAAACAGTAAGATGCATATGAATGCTTGTATGCCTCTATGGGTGTCCTGGGATGGATTGCGACTATTCCAAAGTGTAGTCCGTATTTTGGCCGAAGTGATCTGGGATAGACTGCAGCTCCTTGTGAGTCTGAACAGAATAAGCAGTAGAAACATCACAGGCACCACCCTGAGAGCGGGAATAATCCACTGTTTATTGTTTTGTTATTAGTCCCATAATGCTTGCTATTAGCAACACATGGAATTATTGGGATAGGCTCAACTACCAGTAGCCTGAAGAGGATAAGTGGTAGAAAATGAATGAATGGGCAAGTGGTCCCTTAAATTGTAGAGACCCCCTTAAGGTTGTGCAGCTCAATATTTTTATATTTTAAATTTTTTGATTGTGAATTACTTTTTCACCACTTGCAGACAATTTTGTACTAATCATGTGGTCATGAAAATAGATCATTTATCAAATATGATATGGCATCATTTACTTATATTCATCATACTATTCACAACGTGTATATATATTGTAAAAAGATGTGTGTGTGTGTGTGTTTGTGTGTGTGTATATATATATATATATATATATGTACATATATATAGGCGGTGTAACGATTCGATTTATTTATTTGCCACATTTTTAAAAAAAAAATAATCACATTTTGGATTAAAAACATGAAACAACTATATAATTAATATTATTATTATTGATACTGTTGCATGTATACATTTGCGTTTTTTCTTCATTTGGTATTGTGTTCATCAAGTTTTTGTTTTGCTTTTCTCATTAGCTTTGTAAAATTCAATGCACAGTGTTTTAAAACTGGGATTGGGTTGGAGTTGCTCTATTTTCTTTTATTAGATTAAGATTATATGGTTTTTGTAAATATACTATTAAAAATACATTGTTAAAAAGACTTTTTTTTAAGCAAGCACTGTGCATATAAGTCGTACATCAGCAGCCAAGAGGAGTTTTTTCAACCAGTAACCTGTTTTAAAAATGCTGTCTTGTAATTTATATACCAAATAATATGATATGAGAATTGTGTTTAATAGAGAATCGTTACTGGATAACATTTTCACCCAAAGAATCAGAATCAAATCAAATTGTGAGGTGGCCAAAGATTCCCAAATCTAACATGCAGTGATTTCTTTCCCTCAAAATTAAAAGAACAAATATATTTACCCACAAAATACTTTGATGCACATTATTTCCAGCCTTTGGTGGGCCAAATAAAATGAAGTGGCAGGCCACATTTGGCCCCCGGGCCTTGAGTTTGACACCTGTGATCTGGAGGGATCTAAATATTCGCTAAATACAATAACAAAGTCAAAAATTTGTAAATATTATACAAAAAAAATAAAAAAACAACATTGAAGTCTTTCGCTATGTCTTTTAATTCACTGGCAGAGCAGGTGCATATGAGCTGTGTTGAGAATGTGTTACAATGCATATTGCCACTTACTGTATGGAGCTTCAACAGACAGTCCTTTTAAAATATATACAATGTGTTTGTAGCTGCAAATCTGAATGTTGCACTACAAATTTGTTTGTGATGGCCCGCCACAAATAAATAGAATGGAATCCATGTGTGTATGGTAAACACTGTATTTATATATTGTAAATACATTGTCATTTATTGTTTCTAAAGTCAGGGAATAGGTGGTTGGACACAGCAGGGCTTTGCAAAATTAAGCTTTTCTTGACATATTTTGCACTGTAGACTTTATTTTGCTCCGAACAATTATATTTAATAAAAGTGAATAGTTGTCATTTTTGTAATTGTTACATTGTTTATAAATAATAAAATACAACTATAAAAAGAAAGATAAATACTTTTTTTGTTTGCCTAAAAGTGTTGTCCTGTTTTGTATTCGGAATGTCATCATGATCAACAAACAATATGGTTATCGGCAATACTGTCCCTCTTTATTTGGTGTCAGACCCAAACCAAAATTTGCATTATCGCGTGACAATGTTGCTGAGTTGGCAACACTGCTCATATGATGAGGTCTTTATCCTCTCCAAGTAGTCTCAACGTCTTTGGTGAACATTTGCAAGATGTATCAATTAGGAAAGCAAACACAAAGAACAATCTAGATCACAAAACATCTTACAAGTTCTTAAGTTACTAGTCAAGCTAAGCACAGAACAGAGCAACATTGGATGTGGACAAAATGAAGCACATGACACACATTCAAGTTTCTTCACAGATTGGTCTTGATTGATTAGTCACACCTTTGGAACATTAAAACGACGACAACAACAAAGGATGGACAATGTGAATCGAAATATGTGAAGCATAAGGCAAAGCAAATACAAGACAGTCCAA
Organism: Entelurus aequoreus; assembly: GCF_033978785.1. Lineage (NCBI taxonomy): Eukaryota > Metazoa > Chordata > Actinopteri > Syngnathiformes > Syngnathidae > Entelurus > Entelurus aequoreus. Next base: position 59,732,396 of record NC_084732.1, read on the forward strand.
CATCTATACTTGCAGTTCATTCACTGACACGTGTCTCTTTCACTTCTTTGTACACTGACGATTGTACTCGTACTCTTGACTCAAATATGGAATTGAAAAAGTGCTCATTTAGGTGCTCTAAATGTAGACTAAATGAAATCTGCCTGTTGCTGGTCCGCTGCGGCCCCGGCGCTAACAAGCAGGTTCCGGTGGAGGTTGGGGTTCTGACTATGCCTGTTTCTGCTTCGTACTGAAGAAAATGTAGTGTCGCACCCGGGGACTTTACATTTGTGAAGCAACCTGAGATGGACTGTCTTGTAGTGGGCCCTGAATGTCCCCTTGTTGCTGTAGACCTTTTGGCACATTTGGCAGGTTATTGGAGACGCACTCCTCCCTCCCTGGAGCCCCATCTGTACTTCCCCACCAAAAACTGTGCTCTTCTCTCCCCCACGTGATGGCTGCTCCCCCACAGGCCTCTCCACACTGATCCCATCAGAGCTGTGATGGGATGAGAGGTCACTGTCCTCCATAGGAAGTGCCTCTGCATCCTCTTCAACCGCCTCTTCGTCCTCACTAGCAACTCCATCCGAGTCCCAGTAGGATGGAGCACTGCTGCTGCAATGAGGTGGGGCAGAGGAGGAGGTGCTCAGGTCCAGCACTGTCCCATCGCCACCCCCTCTTAATCCCTGTGTGTCTCCTTTGGGAGATGTATCACTGCTTTCTTGTGCTGTGGGCGTTTTGCTCATGGGGTAGACCAAGCCCATGCGATTTTTCCCCCTGCAGATCACAGAGGCGAGATTCCTGTCACACTGGTCCTGGCAGTCGTCTAGACTAGCATCAGAGTTGCTCTCTCTGCTGTGGAATGATGTCGGGTAGAGGTTGTTGCTGACGTAGACGGGATCTTTGGTCATCAGCTTCTGGTGAAGATTCAAATTGGCACTATGTCTGCGGAGAAAAAAAATGTAGTTCATGAAATGTTATCATGCCCACAAAATCTCCTTACAGTTGAAAAGATGTATTACCAAGATTAATTGATGAGATATGTTCACAAGATCAGTGCTTATCAAAGTTTTTTGGGGTCCTTGTGGATGAAATCGGTTCTGTTAAGTAAACCCCTAAAAACATGGCTACTCCTCAAAAAAGTGGTTTATTGAAACCAAATCATGCACTCAGAATCTAAGTATGGAAAGCATCCACTGGAACATCCGTCAGTTTGTGCATGCACAACAAATATGTGGAGACAAAGACAGTGTAGGAGTTTTGGAACAGCTTTCCAAAATTTGCAGGAGTGCGTGTATAAAAGCTTATGTCAGAGATTTTAGATGCAAGCTGATATAATCTCATTTTTTGCTGATGTCAGACTTTTATATAAAAAAACAGATCGGGACACCCCTACTAAATATTTTTGTTGACAATTGGAAATATTGCTCAATTAGGTAGCTGAGATAGGCTCCAGCGCCTAAGTGGTAAAAAAATGGATGGATGGATGGGCTCAATTAGGTATATGCTAGAGGTTGCACCTTGATTGGATCACATATATTTAACTTGCGACTTACGCATTCAAAACAACATCGCGGTTTATGGGTCACATACACTGTAGGGTTTTTGTTTTTATGGTGCAATTATACCCAATTATTCTTTACGAAGAGGATATACATTTTGTAAAGATGTAAAACATCAAACAAGCCACTCACAAAGGGACTCTAGTGCTGAGTTAAGCAAGTGTGAACACCAACTGCACCAACACACCAAAACAATATATATAATGTCACCAACTGCAAGCAAAACCAGGCGAAGGTAAAACCCAACACTGTAATTACAGAGTAATTAAACATACAAAGGTTGTTATTATACGTTTGCAGCACTCTGTGTGTAAAACGGAGGAACTTCGGGACCGATTTAAAAACAATTAGATTTTTTTTCATTACTAAAACCTCAGCTAGTAAAATTTCCACCATAGAAACAAAAGTCCTACGAGTGTATGTGACCCAGAAGAGGTCATGTGGTTTGGGATGCGTGTTTTTCATCACACAGTCTACACGTCAAATACATGGTCCAATCGAAATGTGACTTCATGCATTATTTGGTCTGCTGACAGAAATACAACTGTGAATGCTAACTGAAACAAAGTATGAAGATCTAATCGACTAAGATATAAATAACAAGTGCTAAATTGTGTGCGCAAATTATAAAATTGCAGGTACTATTAGTGGGTGATCTTTTAAGACTAAATGCAAGGATTTTGCACATACTACCAGTTGCTCCAAAATGTAGTGGTTTGTTATGTTGTGGAACATGCAACACACAACTATAATGTGTGCCACCTTATCTAGACAATATAGAAGCGCGATCTGGACAACAGACCCAATTTTTAGCACTCTCGCTCTGGGAGACTGCAATGGTGCGCTGAAATGATGCACTTGTAAAAAATTGCATGTTGCAATAATTTTTTTATATAGGATGTATATTAAAAAAATATTCCCTGTACAAAAAAATTAAAGCCATAAAAAAAGTTTATTAAAATACCAGCAGACACCAAAACAAATTAATTTAATTTGTTTTGGTGTCTTCTGGCTACAAATTAGCCTTTTAAGTCATCCAGCAGCTATAACATGGCATTGCTGAAGACGTTATGTCTAATATTTTTTATTTCTGCCAGTCCAAATATGTTAACATGCACGAAATATTTCTTCTCCATCGTCTGTCGTTGCAGCGCAATTGCCTCCTTCTTACAACTGTTTATACGTTACTGCCAATATTCACGTACCTTCCAAACGTGGAAATTTAGACACAAAAACAGCCGTATCAAACAGTTTCAGGTTTGAGAGCTCACAATTCGGGCGCAGTATTGTGGGTTCTGGCAATCAGCATATATAATATGTATAAATACTGCATGAAGACAGACACGCTAAATTGTAGAAGTGGGCGTATCAATCCAAATTTTGATAGTATCAATACCAATGTGAATATTGGTATCAAATTCATACTAATTTGATCAATACTTTTGTTGCAGATCTCAACAAAATATTTCCAACAAATGAATAGATTTTCTTCAGAGTTCGTATTTCCCCTATCTGTGCCAACAGCACACCTTTCTCTCTCTCTGCAGCTCACTCAGTCACACTTGTGTCCTCCCCTTCCTGTTCTGCCGGAGAGAGCCAAGAGTCAGCACTGGGGCAGCCGATGATATTTAATTTTAATTTGGATTTGATTTGGATTTTTTTCTACATTTGTTAGTCTGGACTACTAAGAACTACAGTTTTGTGGAACTGTTTTATTATTTTCATGCTGTTACATTGTTTGATATTTTTCTATTTAGTTATGAAACATTTTCAGTTGCATAAAACATTTGTCATGTGTTTAATTATAATCATAATTACCTAACTAAAGGCTAATTCACAAATTATTTATTTATTTATTTAAATTATTCTGCAAAACCTTGAAATGGTCTCACCTGTCTCTGCTCCGGCGTGAGGTGAAGGTTGCAGTGCAACCATCCAGTGCGCACACGTGCATCTCCTTGAGGTGCACATTTTGGTAATGCATCTTGACACTCTGGGGGTTATTAAAGGCCATAGCGCATATTTCACAGTGGTGAATTTGGTCAGCATTTGACTCAAGGTCAGACAAACCCGAGTCACAGTGGTTATCTAAAGAGTCTTTAGATCCACCCTTGTGGTGGACTGAGATTGGCAGAGCACTCCCATTTGTCAGCCTTTGCTCACTCCACTTGAGCTCTGGACTATAGTCTTCTTCAGGCAAGGAGTTCTTAAACTCTCTGCCATTACTTTCCTCACTAGGGTTGAGTTCCTGGTTGCCTCGGAGAGTCTTGTTAAACCTAGTTTTGAAAGGGGACATTGAGCTGTTGTTGCACTCTTCCACTATTTGTCCTCTTGTGTCCTCCTCAATCTCTTCCTTTGTCATCTCTAAGTTCTGCTCCAACAAAGGCCTTCTACTTTGTCTTTCTCCCTCATCCCCAAAATACACCCTATTCCCTTTGTGCTCATCAAAGCACATTTGTCCTTCTGCTTGGTGACCATCACATTCTTCCTGACCTCTGTTTAGTAAAGGAAAGTTCTCCTCAACGTTACCACCCTTATCCATCTGCTCATCTCGCTCCATCATCTCCTTCTCTATCTTTATTGGCATGCTTGACTTTCGAGACTTTTTCTTTGGTATTGGTTCGGCGTTGCAGATGTCAGGAAGAGTGGTAGGTTTGACAGACACAGAGGACGGCAAGAGAGGGAGTGACGGGAGAGTGCCTGGGGTGTTAGCCAGCTCTGCTGGTGTGACAAGACTACGATAGAAAGGCAGGACTGGCTGTACTGTCTTCAAATTGGGGAAGAGAATGCCACTCTGGCCTATGCTGGGGAATGAGCTGGTGTGAATCTTAGGGCATGTGTCCACTTGACTGACCATGTAGCTTGGAACCGACTTGTGACTTTCAGCAGAACAGATCGGGATGGGTGAGCCATATTCGGGCTTGCTCTCCCTTGGAGAGCCCTCATCGGCAGACAAGTTGCCTCGTAAGTCTTTGTCCCTGTTGTTACGATTCATGGGCATGTGAAGTCGCGGGTTAGGGTTTGCACTGTGGCGGTTGCGACTGCGCAGTGAGCTGAACACCATGTTACATCCTTCTATTGTACACTTGTGCTTAATCTTTAAGTGCACTGCATTGTAATGGATTTTCAATGTGCCTTTGTCGTAGAAGGTCTTCTCACAGGCATTGCAATACACACGGCCCTTTTTTAGAGATCCTACAACCCCATTTCCTACAGAGTTCACCCCCCCACTGTTCCCGTTGCGCTGCGTCACCTCAGGGGACATTTGTGTCACATCAGAGCTCATGGAGGGTGTGCAAGGTGTAAGGGGTCCATCAGAGTAGTTGTCACTGTTAGAGAAATCTTCTGCCTCAATCTTTGTAGTAGATGAAAGACTGTCCAGTGGTTTGTCTCCACCTTGGTCCAAATCCTCAGGGAATATCACAGATCTGGAACATACATGGCTGTTTTCCATAGGAAGGGGAATATGAAGGTGGTTCTCCGTTAGTGCACAGTCTGGCTTTTGATGATCTTGCCTCTCGCTCTGAGGCTGGACCAACCTTCGAAAAGACTGTCGGTGTTGTTGGTGAAGCTGCGGGCGTGAGCCAAGCATTGGAGCTGGAACAGAGCCTAAAAGCTGGAAAGGCAGCATGAAGGCCATGCTGTTTATGAAGTTCTCAAAGTGGTGCACGCTGCTGCTGCTCAGCTTCTCTGCTTTGTTTGGAGACAAGTTGGCGGCCGTGCAAGGGGTGTTACGCTCAATGAAAGTCCGGATATCTGAGTTGGTGCGAGTGCTGGGAACTAACACTGATTGTCCCTCCTTGTCTTGCAGAGCCATGAGCTCCACTATGGACTTTGTTTCACCAAACCGCAGGAACTGCTGCAAGGTAGCAATCTCCTCCTCAAATGTCATGATGGCCCAACGATCCAACACTTTCCCCGCCACATCCTATTGACAGATCAGTGGGGAATGGGAAAAACAACCAGGTGGAATAGAGGGATGGAACGGAGGAAGAGGGAAGAAAGACACAATTTCAACATTACTGTAGTGTTGTATTTTGGGTCACTAATACACATTTAATAAGGCTAGAAGATGCAGTGTTAAATAAAGGAATCGGATGAAAGACACGTGTAACAGTACACATATTCTTAATCCCATTTTATGGTACATAACCCTCAGTTCAGTACAAAGATGTGCTGATTTCCAACACAGTACACATTAAGTGTGGAATAGGAAGTGTTTATGTCTCGTGTCTACTCGGTAAACAAATACATTGAAGCCCAGTGTTAGGCAAGCAGGAGTCATGAATAGCAATAGTGACAAGGAGAAGCAAGAGCTTGAAAAAAATATTCTGTTGTAAAAGTCTACTGTTATAACACTTGGGGCTTGATTTACTAAAATGTACAAACCCCGTTTCCATATGAGTTGTGAAATTGTGTTAGATGTAAATATAAACGGAATACAATGATTTGCAAATCCATTTCAACCCATATTCAATTGAATGCACTACAAAGACAAGATATTTGATGTTCAAACTCATAAACTTTATTTTTTTTTGCTAATAATAATTAACTTAGAATTTAATGGCTGCAACACGTGCCAAAGTAGTTGGGAAAGGGCATGTTCACCACTGTGTTACATGGCCTTTCCTTTTAACAACACTCAGTAAATGTTTGGGAACTGAGGAGACACATCTTTTAAGCTTCTCAGGTGGAACTTTTTCCCATTCTTGCTTGATGTACAGCTTAAGTTGTTCAACAGTCCGGGGGTCTCCGTTGTGGTATTTTAGGCTTCATAATGCGCCACACATTTTCAATGGGAGACAGGTCTGGACTACAGGCAGGCCAGTCTAGTACCCTCACTCTTTTACTATGAAGCCACGTTGATGTAACACGTGGCTTGGCATTGTCTTGCTGAAATAAGCAGGGGCGTCCATGGTAACGTTGCTTGGATGGCAACATATGTTGCTCCAAAACCTGTATGTACCTTTCAGCATTAATGGCGCCTTCACAGATGTGTAAGTTACCCATGTCTTGGGCACTAATACACCCCCATACCATCACAGATGCTGGCTTTTCTACTTTGCGCCTATAACAATCCGGATGGTTCTTTTCCTCTTTGGTCCGGAGGACACGACGTCCGCAGTTTCCAAAAACAATTTGAAATGTGGACTCATCAGACCACAGAACACTTTTGCACTTTGTATTAGTCCATCTTAGATGAGCTCAGGCCCAGCGAAGCCGACGGTGTTTCTGGGTGTTGTTGATAAACGGTTTTCGCCTTGCATAGGAGAGTTTTAACTTGCACATACAGATGTAGTGACCAACTGTAGTTACTGACAGTGGGTTTCTGAAGTGTTCCTGAGCCCATGTGGTGATATCCTTTACACACTGATGTCGCTTGTTGATGCAGTACAGCCTGAGGGATCGAAAGTCACGGGCTTAGCTCCTTACGTGCAGTGATTTCTCCAGATTCTCTGAACCCTTTGATGATATTACGGACCGTAGATGGTGAAATCCCTAAATTCCTTGCAATAGCTGGTTGAGAAAGGTTTTTCTTAAACTGTTCCACAATTTGATCACGCATTTGTTGAAAAAGTGGTGACCCTCGCCCCATCCTTGTTCGTGAATGACTGAGCATTTCATGGAATCTACTTTTATACCCAATCATGGCACCCACCTGTTCCCAATTTGCCTGTTCACCTGTGGGATGGTCCAAATAAGTGTTTGATGAGCATTCCTCAACTTTATCAGTATTTATTGCCACCTTTCCCAACTTCTTTGTCTCGTGTTGCTGGCATAAATTCTAAAGTTAATGATTATTTGCCAAAAAAAAAAAAAAAGTATCAGTTTGAACATCAAATATGTTGTCTTTGTAGCATATTCAACTGAATATGGGTTGAAAATTATTTGCAAATCATTGTATTCCGTTTATATTTTTTTCATCTAACACAATTTCCCAACTCATATGGAAACGGGGTTTGTAAATACCTCGGGCTAAACAGCGTATGCAATAAAATATTAATAAAATAGCATGTACTATTAGTGGGCCTGTTGCGTGCGATCTACCAACACTGTGTGTGCAATTGAATAGTGGTGCAAACCGCCTAATGAGGATTTTGCGTGTATTACAAGGGGCATCACCACGGAGACACTCGTATTTACATCACATTCATTTTATCATGCTCCTAAATGTGGCGTTATGCTATGTTTTCAAACAAGCAGGAGACATATATCACTTTGGATGGGCATTATAGCGGCAGGTGTGCAGTGCACCTACAGTGACATCACTTTTTTCCCCTTTTTTTACTGGTGAAGGTGCACTGTATGTGCTCAAGATGCAAAAAATGCATACTTCAAAACAGGCTTAACCATGAAGATGTTCAAAAACAAAGTAATTAAATAAAATAAGTTTTAATATTCCTCTTTTGGTCTATGCCTTCTATGTGATTTTGGTGTGGTTTCTGTATATTTTTTCAGGGCGCTATGGCGTAGTGGGTAGAGCGGCGGTGCCAGAAACCTGAGGGTTGCAGGTTCGCTCCCCGCCTCTTGACATCCAAATTGCTTCCGTTGTGTCCTTGGGCAGGACACTTCACCCTTGCCCCCGGTGCTGCTTACACTGGTGAATGAATGATGAATGAATGATAGGTGGTGGCCGGAGGGGCCGTAGTCGCAAACTGGCAGCCTAGCTTCCATCAGTCTACCCCAGGGCAGCTGTGGCTACGAAAGTAGCTTACCACCACCAGGTGTGAAGAATGATCATACTTGCCAACCCTCCCGATTTTTCAGAGAGACTCCCGAATTTCAGTGCCCCTCCCGAAAATCTCCCGGGGCAACCATTCTCCCGAATTTCTCCCGATTTTAAATGATTATAAATGGGTTATACTTGTATAGCGCTTTTCTACCTTCAAGGTACTCAAAGCGCTTTGACAGTATTTCCACATTTACCCATTCACACACACATTCACACACTGATGGCGGGAGCTGCCATGCAAGGCGCTAACCAGCAGCCATCAGAGGCAAAGGGTGAAGTGTCTTGCCCAAGGACACAACGGACGTGACTAGGAAGGTAGAAGGTGGGAATTGAACCCCAGTAACCAGCAACACTCCGATTGCTGGCACAGCCACTCTACCAACTTCGCCACGCCGTCCCTTTCACCTGGACAACAATATTAAGGGCGTACCATGATGGCACTGCCTTTAGCGTCTTCTACAAGCGTCCGCTTTTTCACCATTCGAACAGCGTGCCGGCCCAGTCACATGTTGTATGCGGCTTCTGCATACACACGAAAGTGACTGCAAGACATACTTGATCAAAAGCCATACAGATCACACTGAGGCTGGCCGTATTAACAACTTTAACACTGTTACAGATATGTGCCACACTGTGAACCCACACCAAACAAGAATGACAAACACATTTCGGGAGAACAGCTGCACCGTAACACAACATAAACACAACAAAACAAATACCCAGAATCCCTTGCATCCCTAACTCTTCCGGGCTACAATATATACCCCTGCTACCACCAAACCCCGCCCCCCCCAATGTCCCGAATTCGAAGGTCTCAAGGTTGGCAAGTATGTGAATGATGGGTTCCCACTTCTCTGTGAGCGCTTTGAGTATCTAATAATAGAAAAGCACGATATAAAATCTAATCCATTATTATTATTATTATTATATTTTGATCATTTTCATGGTCAAAATCACGGAAATTCCGTGTTTCCTGATCAAAATAACGAGAAGTGAGGCAGACACAGGTGGTGCCTCCACGGCTACACACAAAGTGTATTGAGCGTGTGCGTGCGAGGGGGCGCGTGCTTGTTGCCACGGAGAAAAGGCAGGCCATCAGGCAGCAAGTACCTCTGCCTCACAGTAGGGGGCGATATATTGTGAACTTGCAGTTCAAAAGTTCATGAACCCTCAAGAAGTAGAAGAAGAAAACAGCAGACAACAACTGCTACGCTTCCTGCAAACTATGATGCTTTTTCGCCCTAAAAATGGAAGATTTTATTTTTAAAATAAGGAATTTTTCAAGACTGGACTTTCAATCAAAGCAAGAAGTCATTAATATTGGGAGACCAACGCCAGAGCTGCCAGATTTGATTCAAACGAGTGTGGTCCGAGGACAGAAAATAACTTGTTCATTTCAAAACGATTGGTATACTGGAAAAGAATGGCTTTGTGGCTGTGCTACAAAACAATTCTTTATTGCTTTCCCTGCCTTTTATTCTCAACGAGTGACCGTGTTTGGATGGGATATACTGATCTGAAAAACCTGCCAAGAAGCCTCAAAAAACATGAAATCTCATCTGCACACATTCAAGATCAGATTTTTTTCAAAACTTTTGTAATATCACTTATTGATCTGGCTCTAAATGAACAATGGAGACTAAATATCAGCATCCACAATGCCAATGTAAAGGAAAATGGTGAGATATTAAAAGACCTGATAAACACCACTTGATTTTTGGGGAAACAGGAGCTTGCATTTGGTGGTAACGATGAGAGTGCAAGCTCCTCCAATCCTGGGAATTATGTGGAACTATTGCAGTCTTATGCAGAAAAAGATGAACGTTTAGCTAAACACCTGGAAACATCCATTGTGTTTACTAGCACATCATACAGAATGATTTGATAGAAGCAGGAGGTGATGTGATCAGAAATGACAATAAAAAGGAGATTAATGCAGCCAGACTTGTCGAAGTGGAGGTGGATCTCACTTGAGAAAGAGAGACTTATAAAAGAGAAAGGAGGACTTCTACAACAAAGTCATAGAGGTCTTTGTCCAGAAGGAAAGGCGAATGGACTTCATTTACAAGTAAAGGTAAGATATACTGTCTAGTGCAGGGGTTCCCAAACTACAGCCCGCGGGCCGAACACGGTCTGCCAGCGTCCAAAATCTGGCCCGCAGGAAGTCTCAAGTTTTTATTTTTATTTGTCCAACCGCTTCTGTTAGCTACCTCACTTTGTTTATAATGTCTATTTTCTGCTGGATCTAGTCTCTATTTTATGCTGCCCTTTTTTGTTGTTGCTGCAGCTGTTACATATACTGTAATACTGTACATCAGGGGTGTCCAACTCATTTGAGCTCAGGGGCCGCATGGAGGGATACACACGAGGGCCGGACTATTTAAATCACGGCATTAAAACTACAAACCCCGTTTGGGAAATTGTGTTAGATGTAAATATAAACGGAATACAATGATTTGCAAATAATTTTCAACCCATATTCAGCTGAATATGCTACAAAAACAACATATTTGATGTTCAAACTGATAAACATTTTTTTTTTTGCAAATAATCATTAACTTTATAATTTGATGCCAGCAACACGTGACAAATAAGTTGGGAAAGGTGGCAATAAATACTGATAAAGTTGAGGAATGCTGGGGGATCGTGGGACACCCAAAAGATTCACAGCCTTAATATATATATATATATATATATATATATATATATATATATATATATATATATATATATATATATATATATATATATATATATATATATATATATATATATATATATAATACACACACACACACGCACACACACACACACACACACACACACACACACACACACACACACACACACACACACACACTCACACACACACACACACACACACACACACACACACACACACACACACACACACACACACACACACACACACACAAACACACACATCCTGGCCCCAGGCCAAATTTCTTTAACCCAATGCTGCCCCTGAGTCAAAAAGTTTGGGGAACCCTGGTCTAGTGTCTGCTCTGCAGTGCTGTATTAATTGTGTGCTTAGTGTGTTGAAATGTTTTATTCTAGCATCATACTGTGTGTTTTTGGGATTTTGAGCCAGTGCCATTGCATCATACTGTCATGTTTGTAAATCTGACTTGTGAGTCAGTGACTTAGCATCACACTGTATGTTTGTAAATCTGACTAGTGGGTCAGTGCCTCCCCAACCTCAAACCTCACTGCACGTCACTGCTTCAAAAAGTTTTTATCATATAGGATATGTCTTTGTAAAATATATTCTATGTGATAAATGAACATCATTTTTAAAAAAAATTAAATGACACCAAAACGCATCAATTGATTTTGTTTTAATCCGCCCCTTAAATCATCTAGCAACTATGAAATTATAAAAGGATGATGAATAGATAATGTGTGTAATATTTTTTTAAATCTGACCATCCAAATATGTTGAAAATGTACACAGAGGGCGGATTCTCTGTCCATCGTATGTCTTTGCAGCACAGGCACTCCTCTTTCACAGCTGTGTGCATAACTGTCAATTTACGCGTTCTAAATAAAATGCAAAATAGTGCTCCCAAAACGGTGATGAGTGTTGATAAATCACATTGCGTGGGCTGTATAATATATTTGCGTTTTGTCCTCCCAGTATTGTGGGTGTTTTGATTATCCGCACATGTTTTGTATATTATGTATACTGGGGTGAGTTTTCATTGCCCGTATGTGGGCTCTATACCGAGGATGTCGTTGTGGCTTGTACAGCCCTTTGAGACACTTGTGATTTAGGGCTATATAAATAAACATTGATTGATTGATTGATTGATTAATCAAGACAGAGACGCAAAATGAATTGCAAGCTTTATTCTGCTCAATTAAAGGGGAACTGCACTTTTTTTTGGAATTTTTGCCTGTCATTCGCAATCTCTATGAGAGACAAGAACACACATGTCTTTTTTTTTAATTAGGATTTAAAAATCTTGGAGGATGCGGCTAAGCCTTAGTTAGTTTTTACGGTTAATACCGTAGCACGCCGATGTGTTAGTATGCTAAAAAAAGAGTTCCTCAGTTTCCGTTACAGTTTGGTTATTATACACGTTTAGTAGATCAGCTATGATTGTGATATCAAGTTTGCACATGTTTTAGTACACTCAAAACTTTAGTACAGCTTCCCGGTAAAAAACAAAGACAGGTGAAAGAGATGAAAGCAGTGTGCAACCATTGCTCAGTTGGCACGGATAACTTTAAATAATAGTGTTTCTCATAGAAAACATGTGTAAAAAAAACCTTATTTAATAATAATAATAATAATAATGGATTAGATTTTATATCGCGCTTTTCTATTATTAGATACTCAAAGCGCTCACAGAGAAGTGGGAACCCATCATTCATTCACACCTGGTGGTGGTAAGCTACATTTGTAGCCACAGCTGCCCTGGGGTAGACTGACATTACAGGAAGGTCATGTATGTGCTGCACTAGACTGGCAATTATGTTTCACATAACATTGTTGGCCCTGCGATGAGGTGGCGACTTGTCCAGGGTGTACCCTGCCTTCCGCCCGATTGTAGCTGAGATAGGCTCCAGCGCCCCCGCGACCCCAAAGGGAATAAGCGGTAGAAAATGGATGGATGGATAACATTGTCTATGATTTGTGTTTTACAATTAGATTTAGAGGTTTGAAGCAACAGGCATCTGTAGTGCAGAGCAGCAGACTGGCCTAGTAATTCAAAGTTAGTGATCAATATTTATTTCCACAGAGTTTGGTGACTATATGCCTGTTAGTAGAAATAGTTCAATGTCCCCTTGTTCCAATAAAAACACATTTGTTAAACATTTGCACAAGCTTAAAACATCACAATGCTAAGTTTTGTTAGTCTCTCAATAGTTTTGTTCTTTGTATTGTAATGCCCTGCAGTGGAGGAGAGACGCAGTCGGAGATGCACTCTCAGATGCTTTATGAACAGCGGTAACAAAGCCAGTGAGCATAAACACATTTTTACATGAGCTGCTGTTAGCCGCAACTCACTCTCAGACACTCATCACACGGGCACTCAAACTCTCACGAGACCACGTTCACTCTCCCGCTCTCCACACGTCACACACAACAGCAACACCCTAGATTTACTAAGATCTAAATACCTCCCGCTAAACAGCGTGTGCAATAAAATATTAATAAAATAGCATTTACTATTAGTGGGCGTGTTGCGTGTGATCTACCAAAACTCTGTCTGCAATTGAAAAGTGGTGCAAACCGCCTAATGAGGATTTTGCGTGTATTACAGGGGCATCACCACGGAGACACTCCTATTTACATCACATTCATTTTATCATGCTCCTAAATGTGGCGTTATGCTATGTTTTCAAACAAGCAGGAGACATGTATCACTTTTAATGGGCATTATAGCAGCAGGTGTGCAGTGCATCTACAGTGACATCACTTTTTTTCCCCTTTTTTTTTTTTACTGGTGAAGGTGCATGAGAGGGAGGCTGCACTTACTGTATGTGCTCAAGATGCAAAAAATGCATACTTCAAATTTTGACACTTCACCCTTACCCCCGGTGCCGCTCACACTGGTGAATGAATGATGAATGAATGATAGGTGGTGGCCGGAGGGGCCGTAGGCGCAAACTGGCACACACAACAGCACCACCCTAGTCACCTAGTGTCACAAGTGCCAATTATCCTGTATGCTTCCATTGCTTTTTGTTCCAGTTTATATCTAACTGCATTGTGGATTTTACATGAGTCCTACATATATGTGCACTTCATGTGTACATTAATGTGGTTTTCTTTGTGTGCTTAGTTTTACAGTAACTTCATTGTAGAAACTATCAATTAACAACCGCAAGTTATTTTGTCTCTAATTCAAAGGACTGTTTCCCTATCTGCCAAACATCCAGGGAGGCCCAAATAATATAAAGTTTGTAAACAAACCAGGGGTGTACAAAGTTTCTGGGTGTTGTTGATTAATGGCTTTCGCTTTGCATAGTAGAGTTTTAACTTGTACTTACAGATGTAGCGACAAACAGTAGTTACTGACAGTGGTTTCAAGTGTTCCTGAGCCCATGTGGTGATATCCTTTACACACTGATGTCGCTTTTTGATGCAGTACCGCCTGAGGGATCGTAGGTCACGGGCATTGTTGCTTACGTGCAGTGATTTCTCCAGATTCTCTGAACCTTTTGACGATATTACGGACCGTAGATGGTGAAATCCCTAAATTCCTTGCAATAGCTCGTTGAGAAATGTTGTTCTTAAACTTTTCAACACTTTGCTAACACATTTGTTCACAAAGTTGTGACCCTCGCCCCATCCTTGTTTGTGAATGACTGAGCATTTTACGGTAGCTGCTTTTATACCCAATCATGGCACCCACCTGTTCCCAATTAGCATGTTCACCTGTGGGAGGTTCCAAATAAGTGTTTGATGAGCATTCCTCAACTTTCTCAGTCTTTTTTTGCCACTTGTGCCAGCTTTTTTAAAACATGTTGCAGGCATCAAATTCCAAATGAGCTAATATTTGCAAAAATAACTATGTTTACCAGTTCGAACATTAGGTATCTTGTCTTTGCAGTCTATTCAATTGAATATAGGTTGAAAAGGATTAGCAAATTATTGTATTCTGTTTTTATTTACGATTTACACAACATGCCAACTTCATTGGTTTTGGGTTTTGTATGAATTAATTTTAATAACTAATAATGCCATTTTGTCACACAGATATATCTTTATATCCTAGAGCAGTGGTTCTTAACCTTATTCGAGGTACCGAACCCCAAAAATGTCATATGCGCATTCACCGAACCCTTTAGTGAAAAAATAAATAAATAAAAAATTCTAATTGAAGACAAAGTTATGTTTTTTTTTACTGGTGCACAAAATGAACCGTGCATGAACATCCCCTTGTTCAAAGAACAAAACCAACATATGAACTCACAACAAATTACACATCTGCAAATCAGATGGAAAATTAGAGGTAACATTGTTTGGGGGTATCCATAATACGCCGATAGGGAGAAGTTTTTATTTACACGATGAGTTGGGTGTGTCTTGACCTCCGCGGCGCAGGCTCTGCCGAACCCCTGAGGCTGGCTCACAGAACCCCTAGGGTTCGATCGAACCCAGGTTAAGAACCACTGTTCTAGAGCAAGGGTCTGGAACCTTTTTGACTGAGAGAGCCATGAAAGCCAAATATTTAAAAATGTATTTCCGTGAGAGCCATATAATATTTTTTAACACTGAATACAACTAAATGCGTGCATTTTTAAGTACGACCAACATTTTCAGAGTATAATAAGTATCTTATTCTTTTTAATAACATTGTTATTCTGAAGCTAACCAATAATAAATAAAATACTTCTTACCATTAATGCGACTTCTTGAACAGGTGCGGTAGAAAACGGATGGATGCATTAAAATGCATGAGAATGTTTTATATTTTGAACGTTATTTTTAACACTGTGATTACCAGCGGAATTATTAATTATTTATCGTGTTAAGCAATGTCAGCTAAGATTCATCTGAGAGCCAGATGCACTCATCAAAAGAGCCACATCTGGTTCGAGAGCCATAGGTTCCCTACCCCTGTCCTAGAGGGACAAGCAGCAGAAAATAAACGGATGGATACAAAAGCATATACCTATACAAAGTATACAGTATATATGTATATACATACAGTATATATACTTTAGATAACTTTTTTCTTTTTTGCAAATCATATGATGTCATATGGATGCTGCCCTGTACACGTCCCCAACCACACCCTTGACCACACCACCACTGCCAAGAATAGATTGCATGATTTTCTGCATTTTACTAGGAATAAAATAATCATTCATTAATGTCAAACTGTCACACTTATCTGCATCGTTGCGCTTTTTTAAAAGTACTTTTTTTAAATTGAGGATTTCATTTATTTTTAGACTAACATGCTAGAGGTTAGTTGGAGTGTTTAAAAAAGTTGTTAATGTCACAAAAGTTAAGAAGTTTAATGTTTTGCATTTTACATACAGTACCCAAAATGAAAAGAAGCGTGACCTTATATATGAGGTACGAGCGAACCATATTGGACTGAGCCTAGTCTATAAAATTCGCTACACCTCCCTGATACCGAAGTACATGTCAAACTACTTCCAGAACGTAAATGACCGCCATAACCACAACACCAGGGGGAGCTCCACAAACCACGTTAAACCCAGATTCCGATCTAACAAAGGTCTTAACTCATTCTTCTTCTATGCCACATCAATATGGAATGCACTCCCAACAGGTGTAAAAGAAAGTGCATCTCTATCCTCCTTCAAAACCGCACTAAAAGAACACCTCCAGTCAACTACAACCCTAGCCTAACCCCCTCCCCCCACCACATCCCACCTCCCCGGATTGTAAATAATCAAATGTATATACTTGTTCTTATGCTTTCTGAGCTCACTATGGTCACCGCTCGCTGTACATATCCTACGAAGTGAGACCTACACTGTTTCAATGTCCATTTCTCAGATGATATAATTGTTGATGACTGAAGTGCTGATAGCAACCCAACCTAACCCCCCCGCTCCAACCCCCTCCACATCCCACTCCACGAATTGTAAATATTGTAAATAATTCAATGTGTATACTATACTCTGATGATTAACTTGTGTGACGACTGCATTATGCTGATAGTATATATTTGTACCATGAATTGATTAACGTGGACCCCGACTTAAACAAGTTGAAAAACTTATTCGGGTGTTACCATTTAGTGGTCAATTGTACGGAATATGTACTGTACTGTGCAATCTACTAATACAAGTTTAAATCAATCAATCAAATTGATGCTGTTCTGTCACAACCCTTCAGTAGTTTAGGCATAAGCATACCTATAAATTCAGCATGTTGACAGCATGAAAATGAGATGACACACATACAGTATATACTATCAAAAAAATCATATTTGAAAAAGAGGGTCCATATTGAACGAACAAGAGCAGCCCTCTCCCTTGGCCCAGTAGTGATCACATGTCGGTTTATCTGTCTTTGAAAGTGAGGAGCAGCTCCGTGCTGTAACCATAATTAATATTTCATCACAGAGCATTCATTGAGGGCCTGTCGAGGATTCTGACTCTACCCCCGCCATTAGATGAGCTAACATGAATTAAAGCAGCCCGACGAGAATACTTGATGATGTTCTAATCGACATGAGAGCTGACGCTGTTTGTTCATGAAGACTCCGCCAGTTTGGCCCCAACGTAAGACAGAGACGTGACATTTACAAATTTACTCTGCACAGCAGTCAGACCACAGCAACCTTGAAAGAACCCTTTCCCTGCTGTACCTCGTATCTTCCAGGGTATTGAACCTGATTGCGGCCGACCAGCACAGTTTGAAAGATGTGCTCCAAAAAATGCTTTACCTTTCTTGGAATACTATCGTATACGCAGGGGCCCTAAGCGGAATTGGATGTTTTCTCTTTTGCCTCGGACTGACCAAGTACTGAAAATGTACCTCACGGCAGCAATGTGCTTTCTTTACTGAGATTTTAGTGATTTTGGTGTCCTATACGGACAGCGCATAATTTGCATGTAAGGAGCAATTGTAATACATTTACAGATAATTCCCCAATAATGTGATTTCTTTTTTTATATTGACAATTCATGGAAATTATATAAATTGTTAAGTTGTTTTATTTTAGCCTCGTAAGCATTTAGGGATGTATTGGCTAAAATGTCGAAAAAAGTCATATCTAAAGTAAAGTTGTCATCAAATCATCTGGAGTACAGGCATGGTTTTAGGCTCTTTTGAAAGCTACTTTTTAAATTTTTTGTTATTTTTATAAAGTACAATTGATCATTTAAAAGGGTTAACGATTATCCATCTTAAAATCAGGAGCTGCTTCTGCATTTAACGCATAAATAAGGCGCAGCGTATTTTGGGGTGCAGGCATGGTTAAACATACGCTATCTTAAAACATACGGTAGCATGCATGGACGCTGTTTTAAAAAGGCAGCAGGAGCAAAGCTGAGTTCAGTTGCACTTTATTGAAGTATTTATCAATGTACTCACATTATTTTTTGATCCCTCCTCATCCACAAATCCATCAAAGTCCTTATCTTCTGTGTCCGAAATGAACAGCTGGGCAAGTTCTCCATCAAACACGCCAGATTCCCTCTCCATTTTCAAAGTCAGTCTCGTTGTCCATTAGCATAGCAAGCTAGCACAACAGTAAAAGCTGACTTCTTTTGCCCCGTTGTGCGTATCGATTCGCTACCGTTCTGGTCCCCTTCTTCTCCACAGTGTGCTTCACCGGGATGTCGAAAGTGAGCGGCACCTCGTCCATGTTGGTGATGTGTTTGTCGGCAATTTTTTTATTTACAACGCACATAGCAGCACTATATGCTCACTGGGGGCGTGCCTTTAGCGTCCTCTCTCACCTGAAACTTTCACCCTTTAACAGCCGCATGCTGTCCTCAGTCACGTCCGCTTTTCCTCCATATAAACAGCGTGCCGGCCCAGTCATATAACATCTATGGCTTTTGGAACTCAGCGCACACACAACAACCTATCTGGATTCGATAAGAGATTCGATAAGGAATCGGTTCGATAAGATGACTCGATAATTTCTTAACAAACATTATCCCTATTCTTACACTATCTCTAAGGGAGAGCCCCAATCACCCGACGGAGGAAACTCATTTTGGCTGCTTGTACCCGTTATCTTGTCCTTTCAGACATAAGCCAAAGCTCATGACCATCAGTGGGTATAGGGACATAGATTGACCGGTAAATTGAGAGCTTTGCCTTCCGGTTTAGCTCCTTTTTCACCACGACAGACCGATACAGGGTCCGCATTACTGCAGACGCTACACCAATCCACCTGTCGATCTCACGAACCACTCTTCCCTCACTCGTGAACAAGACTCTCAGGTACTTGAACTCCTCCACTTGGAGCAAGATCGCTTTACCAACCCGGAGATGGCACTCCACCCTTTTCCAAGCGAAAACCATGGACTCAGACTTGAAAGTGCTGATTCTCATCCCAGTCGCTTCACACTCAGCTGCGAACTAATCCAGTGAGAGCTAAAGATCTTGGTCAGATAAAGCCAAGAGGACCGCAATATTCACAAAGACCTAATCCTGCAGCCACCAAACTGGATACCCTCAACGTCCTGACTGTGCCTAGACATTCTGTCCATAAAAGTTGTAAAGAAAATGTGACAAAGGGCAGCCCTGGCGGAATCCAAGCCTAACTGGAAACTGGGAAGCTCTGACACTGTCCAGACAGGGAGCGGATGCCACAATCAGGCAGTCCAATACCCCACACTCTCTGAGCACTCTCCACAGGACTTCCCGAGGGACAAAATCAAATGCGTTTTTTATGTCCACAAAACACATGTAGACTGGTTGGGCGAACTTCCAGACACCCCTAAGGATCCTGCCGAGAGTATAGACTTGGTCCATAGTTCCACGACCAGAATGAAAACCCCACTGCTCCTTCTAAATCCAAGGTTCGACTTTCCGACTATGAAATTAGACAGTGTAAAAAAAAATTACTTTTATCTCTTCATAAGTAATTTGATCAGTATTAACTCGGACATATTTCAGTCAATTCCTTATGTTGATGATGGCTGGGACTTATTTTGTTATGAAGCAACTAATCTAATAGATCGGGATCGACGTGGCTCGGATGTTAGAGCGGCTCGATCCCCACTTTGCTCCCAGTGGCACTTACACTGGTGTATGAATGTGCAGGACTCCCTTGAAAATTTGGATTTGTAATCTAAATGGGAATATCCTTGGTAAATAAAGGTTGCAAAAAAACATACTCCCATAAGAAGCATCAGAGTTAAAGGCTCACATCTTCCCCAGATAAACTCCGACCTGATAAGCCCATTCAAAGAGAGCCACCTACTCAGTGGCCTAGTGGTTAGAGTGTCCGCCCTGAGATTGGAAGGTTGTGAGTTCAAAACCCCGGCCGAGTCATACCAAAGACTATAAAACTGGGACCCATTACCTCCTGCTTGGCACTCAGCATCAAGGGTTGGAATTGGGGGTTAAATCACGAAAAATGATTCCCGGGCGCGGCACCGCTGCTGCCCACTGCTCACTCACCTCCCAGGGGGTGAACAAAGGAATGGGTCAAATGCAGAGGACAAATTTCACCACACCTAGTGTGTGTGTGTGACAATCATTGGTACTTTAACTTTAACTTTAAAACCAAATCAAAGAATGCTTAACCTGAATTTTTATAATGATACATTTTTCCACTTGGCAGTTTTGGAGACATTTAAATACAATTCTTAACAAAAGCAGCAAACGCTCTATTAATCAGCTTTATATCAAGAGTAATACTATCTTCAATCCCACTCTCATCTAATGCTTTTAATGAGCCCTTCTCTTTTGTTTCTCGTACGTTGCATACTACCTTTTTATTCCATGGTTGAACGATGTTATTTCTTCTTATCCGAATAGTTTTTCCTTCAGGAAAATTAAGCCTCTTGATGTGTTTTATGCCATCTGTGAGTTGAAAGTGAGTTGTAGTACTGGTGCCTTAGTCTTGAAGTTAAATTTATGAAACTTGCTGCTCACATACTGATGTATCCTTTGGCTGATATATTATTTTTCTCTCTTTGTCCACACAACCTTTTCCCTCCGTATGAAAATCTGCCGGAGTTGTTCCTCTTTTTAAAAGGTGGAGAATCAACTGATGCAAATACCTATAGACCAATTTCCATAATCTTTGTTATTGCAAATGTTTTCTAAAAACTTAGTTTTTTATTAGTTATTTCAAGTCACTCAAGCTAATATTTTATCTCCATATTAATCTGGTTTTTGTCTTTATTTTTCTACAACACAAATGACTTGTTTTCTGCATCAGACTCACTAACTTACAGGTGCAATTTTTATTGAATTATCAAAAGCTTTTGATATGGTCGACCATAATCTTCTCCTGGACAAACTGCATCATATTGGACTGACTCAAAATGTTGTTCATTGATTTAACTCTTATCTTCACTATAGATTTTGACATGCTTCTCTTAGTGGTTGCCAATCCAATCAAATGTTAGTCGATAGAGGTGTTCCACAAGGTTCGATTTTAGGGCCACTTCTTTTCTCTTTTTTCATTAATGATTTACCTCAAATCTGCTCAATCTGTCATGTATATATACCAATGACTGTTATTTACCATTCCAATTATGACGTATAACCAATAAAGTATAATTTGCAACAAGACTTCAATACTGTATAACACTGGTTTGATAACAGCAAACTTGTTCAATCTGAAAAGATCATTTTTATGGTGATACTCATTTCCCAGAGTAGTATATCAATTTTAGTGATGGAACGCTACAAGAGCGAGGTTATGTATTTGAATACCTTTGTCCACCCTGAGCTTACCATTAAACCACATATTGATTATATTTGTAAGAAAATGTATGGCTGTTTGGGTTCCCTCTACAGATCGATCCATAGTTTTTAATTTCCAGTTAGGAAAAATAATCATTTCACAATTGTTAGTTCCTGTACAAGATTATGCTGATGTTTACCAAAACACTTTTGACTTTATCCCCAAACCTCTCAACATTTGATATAACTGTGCAGCTTTGTTCTGCGATGTCCATCAGGACTCATTGTAATGTGAGGCTGTTATTTTGCTTAATCTTAAACTTTCACTAGATTTTGTTTCTTTTTAAATGTACTTCCTTACATGTCCCACTATACGTAAAACACATTTTGGTTCAGTATGCAGCTCTCTATTCTCTTAGACGTATCACTTATCCAAGTTTTACAGTCCCTAAAATTCATCCATAAATAGGCCGTATATCATTGAAATTCAAATTATGAATAAATCATATCGGATTGGAGTATTCTTCCTGTTTCTTCAAAGTCCATTACCTGTTTATTTTTAAATCAAATGCATTTTCCCACTTGCAAACAAGTTGTTCTTGTTTCTGATGTTGAATGTTTTACCATATTTTATGGGGCACCGTAAGTGTTCCTGTTTTGTCACCTTGTAAAATGTATGTCTGCTGTTGAACGGATCTGTGTTACTTTTTAAATGCAATGAAATTAAAGTTCAATCCTAAAAAAAATTATAAATTGGAATCGAAATTAAAAAAATTAAAAGTTAAACAATTAAAAAGTTACAAAATTAAAGTTCTATCCTATCCTATATAAATTGGAATTGAAATTGAAAAATACTTCTGTCAATTATTTATCTGGCTACTTGCTGACTGCCTTGTTGCTCCACACCTTTTTGGTTCTGCTTCCTGGTCTTATGGAGTAGTGTTTATTGTTATTATTTTGTTTCTAAATTTTCTCGACAGATCTGCTTGTTGCTTTTCATTTGCACTTTGTTTTCTGCAATATTTGTAAATGTTCTAATATTTTCCTTGCAAACTTTATCTTCCAAAAAAACACTCATGTCATACAAATTGCACTGTGTTTCACTCTCATTTGCAGGTAAAGTAACTTCACACAGCTGACATGATGGTGCTTTGTTATTTATTCCAAAAACTGTGCTAGTTAGCTATCGTACTACATTGCGTTGCAGACGCTGCGTCCGTTTACATCTTAAACAAATAGAGCATTTTCCGTGAAAGTTTTTGCTTTTGGATTCTTTCGGGCACGTCAAAAATATTTTTACAATATACAATTTGTCAAGTATCGGATGAATACAGATCCTGAGTATCGGATCAAACCATCCCTAATTGTACTGAGCAAGAACGGTTTGTGGAATTTGACTCAACTCATGGAAGTGTTTTTACCCAAATAGTAATTATGATTTTAATATATTTGGTGACTTAATCTGTCGGATTAAAAAAAAAGATGCTCTTTTGAGAAAGTTTCATGGGTCTGCCAAAAATATGTGTTTTACCTGAAGAACATATCCTCGTATGTAGTCCTGCAATGTCCAGTCGAGTGCATTGAGGATTTGGATAACCTCTTCCTGTTTGAGGACAGAGAAAAGGCGGTCCAGAAGGATCTTGAGGCGGATGGGAATAGCTTGGGTACCATACAGCATCAAGCTGCAGATGTCAAACACCACGTTGGAATGCACAATCTCCACCTGGCTGCTCTGGTACATTTGGTGCACCTTCAGCTTGCTGAGAGCTACAACATACAGATAGATACATGTTCAAACGACTTGACATTACATTGCAAAATCATATTCACTGTTGGCCCTATTCTTTCCTTTGCGCATTACTGTTTTCTACACACTTGAAGTTATGCACATTTCTCTTGTTCGTATTCTCCCATCCAGACTGCGGACACGGCCTACCTGCCTAAAAGAGACACACGCCCATAAGTGTGACTCAAGGCCTGTGATTCATTTTACTCGGAGAACTTTGCCATGCCTTTTTTTTTTGGCCGTGTAAAAATTGTGGAACATACATTATACCAACGCTTGTAAATGTCTTTGAAATCCGTGAAAAAATAAACAAAAATGTCATGCACTGTTTTTGATCAAGACATTTTAAAGCTGTTGACACATTTAACTGATGAAAAGGAAGGACAAAGCAATCGGCATCTTACCATGTGCAACCCAGCCATGCTTGCAGTGTTCACACTGTCGTCGCTTCAACTTCCCAGGCTTGAAGTTGACGCAGTTGCAATTCACCAAAGTGCAACAGATAGCCTGCAAACAATTTTTGAAGATTACAAAAATAAAATGTGTTTGACAAGTAGGAAGGGCTTTTATTCTTAGTATTTTCTGTTTATGCTTTGGGCCTGATTTGCATGTACTAAAACACGTGCAAAGTTGATCTACTAAACCTGTGCAAAGTGGATTGCGTCTCTTAAGTGAACAGAATAAGACGTGCAATCCATTCTGCATCTCGGTCTTCATTACTATAAAATGCAAATATATTACACAGCATGCGCAATGTGATTTTTCAACACTCCTCACTGTTTTGGGGACACTATTTTGCGTTTTAATTGGCACATTTGAAAAACACGTGCAGGCAAACTGACACTGTTCTACACACGGCTGTGAGAGACGAATGCTCGTGCTGAGAAGACAAACGATGCATGTGAACGTTTCAACATGTTTAGATGGTCAGAAATAATAAATATTAGACACATCATTTATTCAGCAACATCTTTTTATAATTTCATAGCTGCTGGATGATTTAGGGGGCTGATTAAAACGAATTCAGTTGATGCGTTTTGGTGTCATATAATATATTTTTTTTATGAATTTCACATGAATGGATATATATTACCGACATTTATCCTTTATGATTAAAAACTTCTTGAAGTAGGCATTTTTTGCATTTTAATCACACTCGTACAGCCTCCCTCCTGTACCCCTTCAGGAGTAAAAAAAGAAAAGAAAAAAAAGTTTTGTCAATGTAGATGCATCGCACGATTGCTTCTAAAATGCCCATAAAAAGTGGTACATGTCTCCTGCTTGTTTGAAAATATAGCAAAATGCCACAGGTAGGAGCATGACAACATGAATGTGCAGTAAATGAGTATAGTAATAGTAATTGTACACACTATTTTATAGATTGCACATGCTGTTTAGCGCAAGGTACATACAGCAAGTGTGTGTTTTTATTGTTCAAGTCATTTTATTGTATGCAATTTGGAGAAACTACATACATACCGGTAGTTGAATATAAATATGATAGGAATAACGCCATCATTTATTCTGCCTTCTGATTTTATGTTGTTTGAAGATTAGATTCCTCAAGAGCAGCGACACTTGAAATACATTACTTTTTAAATTTAACCAGGCACATTAGGTATACTTGCACAAAGTATCGGTATTGGTTCGGTGTTGCCAATACCAGCCTGAATTTTATTCGGTATCGAATCAGAAAGAAAATCAAGGTTATCCCACATCACTACTGCTAACTTTGTGCTACTCGGCCAATGTACTGCTGTATGCAGAGCCTGTTACTTAAACCTCAAACTCTAATACAAATGTATTTGAAACATTATTTCCAGGAAAGGGCAGCACATACAGGTATATCACCTGGAACACAACGTTTCTTTTCGGTAAAGCCAAATCTTAATAATAATAAAAAGATAATGGTAACTAAAGAAAATGTTTTTTTTTTTAAATTTGTTTTGTTTGTGGTGGCCCTAAAGTTAAATGAATTAATGTATGTGAAACACTGCATATAATTACTTCCCGAAAACTATCAAAACATTTTGGTCTTTTGTTGAGAACACATATTTCCAAGTCTTATTTTGAAAGACAGTCAAGAATAAAAAAGTGCCTGTATTCCCAGTGAAATGTTCAATGAAAATCAAATAACTGTACTCCCATTGCAACCAGGACATCCTTTTTTTATTGAGACATTAATTGTGGTTAAAGATGCAACTTAAGTGTTTTATCAATAGTTTGAGGTCGATTCGGGGACATAATGTCGTTTTGAGGATAGTCTTTTGTGGTGCACATGAGCACTTGCTACTTTTTCATGTCATAAGAACCAGTGCCCTTTGCAGTGAACATCTGTGTTTTGCATATCAGATCATTTATTCTAAACCTGACAAAAGAAATTGACCCCCCAAAAAATGTCCACTGCAGAGAACGCAGACTCTCAAGAGGATTTGACAGCAGAGAAGAGTATTCACTTCTGATACTGTTGTTGCTAGAAAATATATTTTCTGACAACAAAAAACTATTGTGGTATATTGTATTCATTTATTTTGCTGCTTTAATTTGTCTGTGTCTTAGGAGGGGATAATGCGCTGACCTTTTTTTACAAAGTCATTTCGTGGTCCTATTTTACTTTTCTACTGCCTGAATTCATGGCTAAAGTAACAAGAGGACTTGGACATACTTGGACCAGCAAATGCATCAAAACCAATCAATGCCAGACACACACAGACACACAAAGGTAAGCTGACTTGAGAGGGTTGAAGTGTTCAGCTTGTCTGCTAATGGGTCTTTTCATAAAGAACAGGAACACAAAGTCTAGGACACACAGACGTCAAAGTAAGGAATTGTATGTTTTTGTGGTTCGCTGCTGACCTGGCAAGAACCTGACAGAGTGCTCAAGAGCACTGATACAATAAAAATGTATGCGCTTGTTTGCCCTGTCTCACTGAAATAAAAAAAAAGAAAACATTTAGTGTACAGAAAGTGAAGGAAAAGCATCTGAGATTTATGATCAAAGCTGGTGTTGTTAGTGCTTCATGTTGTAGAGCTCACTCTCTGCATCTATAATGTATGATCAGTGGGCTTTGGATACTCCAGCAGCATGCTGAGCTCCTCTGCTGGACCTCGCTCTGTCTGCACTGCTTGGTGAATGGGGTGGGGTCCTTCACCCCCTTCTTTCGTGGGATACTTTGCTCTGCACAGAGAGCCGTGCTTGTCCTCCATGTCTTCATCCACGTGATTTCACTTTCTACCACTGAGGCTTTTCTTATAAAGCAACATTACATATTTATTGAATACATTTTTCAACATGAATTTAAACTACCTTTAACAGTAGAAAAATAGCATTAGTTGTTCTCCCCTGCTTTCTGAAATTTACCATGAAATATAACCAATTAAATACTTCAATGTTTAGTATTTTTTTTCAAGTTAAACGGTCCACAGGAACTTGCATCATTCACATCAGGTCATGAGAAGAACAAAAGTAAGTTCACCTATTTATCTTAGTTAAACTTTGAGTGGGAGTTAAAATCCAAGCACAGTTACGTAGCTACATTCTATTTTTAAGTGATTTAATTTAAATTTTTGTTGAATCACTGTAACGTGTCAACATGCTATTAGCATAAATGCCATGAGGCTAAACTTTATGCATTTGCCATATATTCTGTTCACTTTTGTTCATACTTGCCAACCCTCCCGAATTTTCCGGGAGACTCCCGAAAATCTCCCGGGACAACCATTCTCCCCAAAATCTCCCGATTTCCAGCTGGACAACTATATTGGGGGCGTGCCTTAAAGGCACTGCCTTTAGCGTCGTCTCTCACCTGAAAAGGAGTCTATTATATATGTCTCTGTTATCCATAGGTTTGTCTATAACCCATAAAGTAGGCAGGCACTGAGCTATTTCTCAGCGTGTGTTTATACCAACCGGCACGTTAATACACTGAAACACAACATCCGGATTCCCATCATGCATTGCTTCAAAACTACGGCAAGTTGTAGTATCCAAAATTTCCAGCCGGACAAACAATATTGGGGGCGTGGCATAAAGGCACTGGCTTTAGCGTCCTCTCACCTGAAAAGGAGACTATTATATATGTCTCCGTTATTCATAGGTTTATCTATAACCCATAACACGGTGGCCGAATGGATATAGTCACTCATGAACGGTCAGAGAAGCACAAGGCGGCGGCAACGTAGTATTATGGGCCACCTTGCAAGCAACATTCCGTTCTCATTTGCGGATTTTTTCAACAAATCCGTGAAGGATATGTTCCCGGATTCAGAGATGGCTCGCCAGTACTCAAATGGCAGAACAAAGGCTACTCAAATAGTGAAAGGTAAGTGTTTTTTTTTTAAGTAAGCAGCAAGTACAGTACAGTTAGTAGAACAACTGTGTTTTCATTACTGTTTACTGTACTATATATATATATATATATATATATATATATATATATATATATATATATATATATATATATATATATATATATATATATATATATATATATATATATATATATATATATATATATATATATAAGAAATACTTTAGTTTCAGTGAATTCCTCCTCCTTAACCCCCCCAATCTCCCGAATTCAGAGGTCTCAAGGTTGGCAAGTATGCTCTTGTTCACATTTTGCATAGTGTAAGATATGTATAATAAGATTTAAAGTTGAAAAAGACATACATTGAAGTTTATTTTGAGGGGTACAACAAGCAAATGGCACCAAAATGTCCTTAAACTGGTTTAAAGAGTGGCAAAGTAAATATAAAATCTGTCACTAAACCATTTTGATTAGAAACATTTTTCTGCCCAACAGTCAGAATTTAAAAAATGTTACTAGCATATTTTTCCACAAATTTAAGAGTCTTTAAATACACATTAACATTGATCCAACACACAGAAGACGTTATAGGCCTACTGAAACCCACTACTACCGACCACGCAGTCTGATAGTTTATATATCAATGATGAAATCTTAACATTGCAACACATGCCAATACGGCCGGGTTAACTTATAAAGTGCAATTTTAAATTTCCCGGCAAACTTCCGGCTGAAAACGTTTCGATATGATGACGTTTGCGCGTGACGTCAATGGTTGAACCGGAAGTATTCGGACCCCATTGGATCCAATACAAAAAGCTCTGTTTTCATCCCAAAATTCCACAGTATTCTGGACATCTGTGTTGGTGAATCTTTTGCAATTTGTTTAATGAACAATGAAGACTGCAAAGAAGAAAGCTGTAGGTGGGATCGGTGTATTAGCGGCGGACTACAGCAACACAACCAGGAGGACTTTGAGATGGATAGCAGACGCGCTAGCCACCGACCTCACCTTGACTTCCATGCATCTATGATCGGGTGAAGTCCTTCGTCGCTCCGTCGATCGCTGGAACGCAGGTGAGCACGGGTGTTGATGAGCAGATGAGGGCTGGCTGGCGTAGGTGGATAGCTAATGTTTTTAGCATAGCTCTGTGAGGTCCCGTTGCTATGTTAGCTTAAATGGCGTCGTTAGCAACAGCATTGTTAAGCTTCGCCAGGCTGGAAAGCATTAACCGTGTATTTACATGTCCATGGTTTAATAGTATTGTTGATTTTCTGTCTATCCTTCCAGTCAGGGGTTTATTTATTTTCGCCGATGTATTGTATCGATGTATTGTCGTGGAGATAAAAGTCACAGTGAATGTCCATTTCGCGTTCTCGACTCTCATTTTAAAGAGGATATAGTATCCGAGGTGGTTTAAAATACAAATCCGTGATCCACAATAGAAAAAGGAGAGAGTGTGGAATCCAATGAGCCAGCTTGTACCTAAGTTACGGTCAGAGAGAAAAAAGATATGTCTTGCACTGCATTCTAGTCCGTCACTCTAACGTTCCTCATCCACAAATCTTTCATCCTCGCTCAAATTAATGGGGTAATCGTCGCTTTCTCGGTCCGAATCGCTCTCGCTGCTGGTGTAAACTATGGGGAAATGTGAGGAGCCCTTCAACCAGCGACGTCACGCTACTTCCGGTACAGGCAAGGCTTTTTTTATCAGCGACCAAAAGTTGCGAACTTTATCGTCGATGTTCTCTACTAAATCCTTTCAGCAAAAATATGGCAATATCGCAAAATGATCAAGTATGACACATAGAATGGATCTGCTATCCCCGTTTAAATAAAAACATTTCATTTCAGTAGGCCTTTAACATTGTTGTTTAATCTGTTACAGGAAAGATTTAAAATGCATACACTTTCCCAAAATTACAAAAATATTAAATCCTTATTTAAAATGCAAACATTTTTGACCGACTTGAACCAATTGATATTGAAAAATACAATTAAATAAACGCAATAAATAATAGTGAATTCAAATTGATTAACATTAACAATATATAAAAACACTTTAACCTAGAAAACAAAAATTAATAAAACAATTTGTGCCTTTTTTTTATTACTCAAATTGACACAGGATTAATGGCTACAATGAGCATATTTTGTAGTGTTCAGTTTTTCAAAGCTGGATTTGAAGCATGATACTGATAAAGCATGATCCCAGGGTCACACGCGCCTTGCACCATGACCCCGCCAGGGGGCCCGTCCCACTATTTGAGAAGCATTGCTATAGAGTGAGTTGTTACCTAATCCTGTTTCAGATTTGACAGTGACACTACACAAATTTATTTTACACAGGTTTTTTCTAAAGTTAGATGAGGTGTTTCAATGAGAGATACTTAATCAAAGTCTTCACCAACTCCATGCAAACACAACTCCATTCCTAAAACTGTATGGTGTCCTAAATACACGTTTTTCCTCATTGTTTGCAGAATAAAGAACATTTCAAAAGGTGCAACGTTGCTGCACCGCTGTTTTCTGTTACTCCGTCAAAAGTTACTTACTTTTCTGACAAAAGTCCACCCATCAAACAACATATGACATACAATTTCATTGGCTATTCAATCATTGATATCGGACATAAGAGTTACCTCTGTTAGAAGACATATGAAACATTTCCACACACATAATTAAATTATAGTTCCAAGCAGCCAAGGTAAACGGTTTTCTATTGACTCGAATGAGTTGTCCGTCCAAAGTTCAGAGTTGTTTTGGTAGCATGGTGTGGCTAATGCAACCATGCTAACCCAATTTATGATTAATAAAATGTGAAAATATGTTCAGACTATGAAAATAATGAAGGTGTAAGGTTTGTGGATGTAAGGTTTGCTGTGTTTGAATACCACTATGCTACCATGAATTGATTAACGTGGACCCCGACTTAAACAAGTTGAAAAACTTATTCGGGTGTTACCATTTAGTGGTCAATTGTACGGAATATGTACTGTACTGTGCAATCTACTAATAAATGCTCCAATCAATCAATCAATCTTCTGGTCTAACATTGAATATGCTAAGTGTGCAACAGCAGCAATGGATTTGTGTCAGCACTACACTGTCAATATGTGAGCCGTCAGGAACTAATTACTGTACACATTACACAGTAAACACAGTATACTTTTTCAGGTGTACTAAAGGAAGTATTCAATTTAAGACAGCCAAAGAGCCATCCAGCCATCCATCCATTCTCTACCGCTTGTCCCTCTTGGGGTCACAGAGTGGCTAGAGTTTATCCCAGCTGCACACGGGTGGAAGGCAGGGTAAACCCTGCGACAAGTCGCCACCTCATCGCAGGACTAACATAATTATCAGCCTTTTAGCTTCACTTTAAGGTTGTGCACAATCACATCATAACATTACCAAAGCTCGCCTTTTTGGCATTTACACACAGCATCAGAGAGGAATAATACATCAAATAAAGCATGAAATCTTAATATCTAATGTATTCCTGAATAAGTTGTAGAACTATGAGAAGAGTGTGTTTTATAATTTTATAGGAAAATAGCAAAAAAAGAGAATCATAAATGTTTTTCCATGAACAAACCTAGAATGTGTCACGTGGGGGTCGCATGTTACTGCGTGGGTTGTCCTCCCAGGATGCAGACGGACAACTCCAGACAAAAGCGTGAGGTAGGATATGATTTATTCCTCATAAATCATCGAACTTACAAAAATACAGGAAACCAACAAAAAAGGCAAGCGTGCGGAACGCACGGAAAGCTAAGGCGAGACTTAGCACAGGAATCAAAGCATAGAAACAAGGAATTTACCCAACTGTTGCATATAGCAAACAACAAAGCCAGACGGAGTGTGGCGAGGAACGTGACTAAATAGCTCTCTGATTAGTGCCCGGCAGCAGGTGAACATGCCGAACACTAACCAGAGGCAGGTGAAACCAATCAGTGCCCATGGTAACCAAAACAAACCCAGAGGTGCACAAAACAGGAATTCGGGGAGTCCAAAATTAACAGAACATGACTAAACAAAAAATGATCCGGGTCACGGATCATGACAGAATGTGAGAAAACATGTCAGTATTCCTCAAAAAAAAAAAAAAAAAAAGTTAAAAAAAAAATCCATGAGGTTCATTAGGTCTTCAAACAATTATGCAATTTTGTTATTCTTGTAGCCAGACCTGTGTTTATTTCCGTACAAAATCACATAATGTAAGAAAAAGTTGTGCATTTACTAGAAATAAGTCCTTGAAAAAAGTGTCTCTTCATATTTTCAGAAAAAGTCTACATTTTACAAGAAAAACTGAAGTTGTCATATTCAATATATTAATATATATTAACATATTTTGATAGTAAACTGATAAAATAAGTGTGTTGATTAAACCTGGCAATGAGTCATGTAAGAACACCTGTTTTTTCTCCATCCTGTTGGTTTTCTTTATCTCATCTTTTGCGAGGTTCCGCCCATGTGGCGTCACATCAGCCCGGTATTAGTGATATTGTTATTCTAAAAACTATTTACAGCAGCGTCGTGATCACTACCATCTGTCTTATGTTTACATCGAGTGGTCTGCTGCTTCGTTGCTTCCTGTAAGTTTATTCTAGATCATACATCCTGCATCTAAACCTAGACAGAAGAAATCTGAGTAGGTATTCCTGGTATACTTGGTACACTTTGACAGCCATTTAGGACCCGAAAATGGCCAGAACGACAGAATAAGACGCTTGGTCTCCCCCCAACCCGTTTCTTTGCAAGGATTATGAGACATTCTTCACCTAAATGGGAATATATGAACATCCCAGCAGTCGGCATCCTAATGACAGCAGACCTTGCACAGTATATGATGTTTTATTATGTTTGTTGGTTCTCATAAAGTCTGCAGTGAGTAATAATCAGTGATGAAGAAAAAAAAGCAAACATTGTGATTAGAGATGTCCGATATTATCGGACGATAAATGCTTTAAAATGTAATATCGGAAATGATCGGTTTCAAAAAGTAAAATGAATGACTTTTTAAAACGCCGCTGTACAGAGCGGTACATATCTGGTAAAACACAGACGTAGGGCATACTTGCCAACCCTCCCGATTTTCCCGGGAGACTCCCGAATTTCAGTGCCCCTCTCGAGGCAACCATTCTCCCGAATTTCTCCCGATTTCCACCCGGACAACAATATTGTTGCGTCACATCCGCTTTTCCTCCATACAAACAGCGTGCCGGCCCAGTCACATAATATATGCGGCTTTTACACACACATAAGTGAATGCAAGGCATACTTGATCAACAGCCATACAGGTCACACTGAGGGTAGCCGTATAAACAACTTTAACACTGGTACAAATATGCGCCACACTGTGAACCCACACCAAACAAGAATGACAAACACATTTCGGGAGAACATCCGCACCGTAACACAACATAAACACAACAGAACAAATACCCAGAACCCCTTGCAGCACTAACTCTTCCGGGACGCTACAATATACACAACCCGCTACCACCAAACTCCGCCCCCCAACCCCGCCCAACTCAACACCGCCCCTCCACCTCAACCCCACCACCCACCCCCCCATCTCCAGAATTCGGAGGTCTCAAGGTTGGCAAGTTAATCCCACGACTGTATATATCGGTATCGGTAATTTAGAGTTGGACAATATCGGAATATCGCATATCGGCAAAAAAGCCATTATCGGACATCTCTAGTTGTTTAGTTTAGTTTAGTTTATTAAGGATCCCCATTAGTCTACACCGCAGTGGAGACTATTCTTCCTGGGGTCCAGGCAAAAACATCACACAATCACAAAACAAAAGATTAAAATGCAGTACAACATGATCAAATAATAAAATGTTGTAATACAAAAATAGCAACAACAAAGAACCAAAAAAATAATAATAACTTCGAGTTTACATAATATTGTTCATAACAAAGATAAAAAGAGCAATATAAAAATAGATATATATATATTTTTGCAAAAAAAAAAAATTAAACAAAGAACCAATGGCCTAAAATATATACATTAGTGTACCAAAGACAAACAATAAGTGACGAAAAAAGTTCCCTCCACCATTTTCTACTGCTTGTTCCATAATCAATAAAATAGTCAATAAAAACAGTCATGACATTAGGTACAATCTAGAATAATCTCTTTCCGCAATACTTCTCCTCTTAGTCTATTCTTAAAACCCACTCTGCTGGTGATTGATACCAAATATTGTGGAAGTCGATTCCAGTAAGTGATTGCCCTATACATTACAGTCTTTTTCAAAACATCACTTTTGGGTTTAAGACGGGTGAAAGCACCTCTTAGGGCTAACCTGGTACCATAGTTGTGACTTTCACTAGCAAGCAACAGCTGAGAATACAGATATGAAGGTTTATGGTATGTATAGATTGTTTTTAAAAATAGAATCAAACTACACGCTAGTCTTTCACCAACTCTCATCCATGACAATTCATTATGCATGATCTCAACGCCGGTCCTAAATGAGCAATGGAGAGCTAGTCTGGCAGCTCTGTTTTGGGTAAGCTGGATTTTATTGAGTTCTTGTTTAGATGCATTGGACCAAATTGCTGGGCAGTAGTCAATATGTGACAATACAAGGGATTGTATAACTTGTTTCGTAGTTGTGTTAGTTAAAAAATAGGCACTTCTTCTTATGATTGAGATGCTTCTGCTCATTTTTTTTTACTATGTTATTAATGTGAGTGGCCCAAGATAGTCTTTCATCTATTGTAACTCCCAGCAACCTGGCTTCTTTAACTTGTTCAATATGAACTCCGTTCAAAGAAACATTCAATATGCGTTCTTTTCTATGAGCATGTTTTGAGCAAATAACAAGACATTTTGTTTTGGAAATATTAAGTTTCATCTTATTTTCTGTAACCCATTTAGAAATCTGCATAACCTTGTCTTGTAGTATACTGCTCAGGTCTGTGCAATTATCAGCATAAGCATATATTGTTGTGTCATCTGCGTAAATTGCACAGCAACCATTCTTTAAAATACATGACATATCATTTACAAATATTGAGTATAATAAAGGTCCCAGGCAACTTCCCTGGGGAATACCACAATATAATGTTTTAATATTTGAAAGGGTTCCATTGAACATGACACATTGCTGTCTGTTGACTAGGTAGCTTTTCATCCAGTTAATCGCTGAGAGTTTAAAACCATAAGCAGACAGTTTTATACGTAGTATTTTGTGGTCAATAATATCAAAAGCAGCACTACAATCTAATAGCACTGTGCCAACTAATAATTTACCGTCAATTTGTTTTAGCCAGTCATCTGTTAATTGTGTGAGAGCTGTGCATGTTGAATGGCCAGTTTTATATGCATGTTGAAAGTCTGAATTAATGTCATTTATAGAGAAATAATTTTGAATTTGCTTGAATATAATTGTTTCCATTAATTTTCCTAATACTGGTAAAATGCTAATTGGCCTACTATTCGATCCAGTGAATGCTTCTTTCCTATTTTTTGGTAGAGGAGTTACTCTAGCAACCTTCCATATTTGAGGATAGATTCCTTCTTTAAAACTTAAGTTAAAAATATAACATATCGGACTGGCTATTATTCCAGCTGACAATTTTAAAAGTCTACTATCTAGATTATCATGACCACAAGGTTTGTCAGATTTCAACTCAGACAATAGATTTTCAATTTCCAATACATTAGTGACTGAGAATTCAAATTTACATTTTTTGTCCCGCATGATATCATTTTTAATAAGTGACTCAGATAGAATACAATTTACAGGCAGCATGCCATTTCTTATAGTATCAACTTTACTTATGAAATAATTGTTGAAGTAATCAGCAATTTCTTTGGGCTTGCTGATAAAGCCTTCACCTGATTCAATAAATGCTGGTGTTTTTCCCATTTTATCTCTACCCATGATTTGATTGAGAGTACTCCAAAGTTGTTTTCCATCATGTTTAATTTCTTCAATTCTAGATTGGTAGTACACCCTTTTTTTCTGTTTATTTAATTTGGTGACTTTGTTTCTTAAAGAGCGATATGCTAGCCAGTCCTCTGAGCTACCTGAATCTACTGCAACTCTTTTCCGTATATCTCTATCTTTCATCAAGTTTCTCAGGTCAGAGTCAAGCCAAGGGGCTTTGACAGATCTGACGGTGAGCTTCTTGATGGGTGCATGCTTATCACAGACAGAAAAAAATGACTTCATGAATTCATGCAGAGCTGCTTCAGTATGCTTTGACTCAAATACACTGTCCCACTGTATGTTATGTACGTCTTCAATAAAGGCATTATCACAGAAATGTTTGTAGAGTCTCTTATACATAATTGTAGGTCCAACTTTGGGGACTTTCACTTTTCTTGCTATAGCAATCATGTTATGATCACTAAATCCAATTGGCACAGAAACAACCTTTGAGCATTTATCTACTGAATTAGTAAAAAGATTATCTATGCAAGTTGAAGACAATACACCTGAATTGTTCATATTTATTCTGGTTGGTAGATTTATCATTTGAGTTAGGTTACATACAGTGGCAGTGTCATTAAGCTTTCTTTTCATAGGGCAGTTTTTTGAGAGCCAGTCAATATTTAAGTCTCCTAAGAAATAAATGTCTCTGTCTGTGTCAGAAACATTCTGAAGCATTGCACACATTTTTTCAAGATATGCTGCATCAGAGGAAGGTGGTCTATAGCAGCAGCAGATTAGTAATGGCTTTAGATGTGGCAAGTGAACCTGGATCCAGATTGCTTCTACATCTGTCAAGTCCAGATCTCCTCTTTGCTTTATTGGAATGTGGCCTTGTACATAAAAGGCTACTCCTCCCCCGTGTTTGTTTCTATCAAGTCTAATTATATTGTAACCTTGTATAAATATTTCAGTATTGTCAATTGAATCATCCAAATGAGTTTCAGAAATTGCTACTATATGTAGATCATTTTCAAACATTATTTTACTCAACTCAATTACCTTGTTTTTCAGACTACAGATGTTCAAGTGGGCAATTCTGAGTCCTTTTTTGGGAAGTTTGATAGACATTTAAAGTTAATAAGGATTTACAGAATAGATGTCAACTCTAAAAACACAAAAAACATATAGATCAGCAAACCACAGACTGCAAATTTATCCAAATCATTTAAGCTCCTGACCATTAGCACTTGTGCCTGCTCAGGTGCACCATTTAGCTTTATGTAGACTTTGCAGTTGGACGACCATGTTGCTTGTATTTTTCCCTCTTTGCGTAGGTACCGAGCTCTTTTAGCAATATCAGCATTGCTCTTGGTTAAATGTTCATTGAGATAAACATTTGATCCCTTGAGCATCCTACTTTGTTGCAAAAGATTGATTTTGAATTTTCTATTTGCAAACCTCATAATGATGGTTGCCGGTTTGCTTTTATCTTTCTGAGGGAAACGGTGACAAGCTTCTATATTCTCCTTATTTATACTAATTCCCTTTTCTTGGAGAAACTTCACCACCTGCCGCTCCACTGAGTCCAATTCTTGGTCCCTGGGCACTGATCCCTGGACCTCGGACCTCACTGCAGCAGCAAATGACGCAGGTCGCGTTGGCAGACCAGTAACAATGACATTGTTCATTCTAGTATATTGTTCTAAATCAGATAATCTACTTTTCAGTTGCACAATCATATTGTCTTTTCTTCATTTTGCTTCTTCAGTTCCTTAATATCTTTCATCATGCCCATCAAAGTGTCTTGCTTACTTGTCATTGCTTCCATTTGGTGTGCCATAAACTCCACTGATTTCCGTAGCTCCTCATTGGATCTCTTTAGTTCTTCCATGTCTCTTTTGGTGGCCATTGTTAATGATAGCTGCTAGGCCTCTGTTGAAGCCTGGAGCCGGCCTGATGATGGCTGCTGGGCGATGGCTGAAGCCTGGAGCCGGCTTGATGATAGCTGCTGGGCCTCTAGTGAAGCCTGGAGCCGGCCTGATGATGGCTGCTGGGCGATGGCTGAAGCCTGGAGCCGGCTTGATGATAGCTGCTGGGCCTCTGTTGAAGCCTGGAGCCGGCCTGATGATAGCTGCTGGGCCTCTAGTGAAGCCTGGAGCCGGCTTGATGATAGCTGCTGGGCCTCTAGTGAAGCCTGGAGCCGGCCTGATGATGGCTGCTGGGCGATGGCTGAAGCCTGGAGCCGGCTTGATGATAGCTGCTGGGCCTCTAGTGAAGCCTGGAGCCGGCCTGATGATGGCTGCTGGGCGATGGCTGAAGCCTGGAGCCGGCTTGATGATAGCTGCTGGGCCTCTAGTGAAGCCTGGAGCCGGCTTGATGATAGCTGCTGGGCCTCTAGTGAAGCCTGGAGCCGGCCTGATGATGGCTGCTGGGCGATGGCTGAAGCCTGGAGCCGGCTTGATGATAGCTGCTGGGCCTCTGCTGAAGCCTGGAGCCGGCCTGATGATAGCTGCTGGGCCTCTGCTGAAGACTGGAGCCGGCTTGATGATAGCTGCTGGGTCTCTGCTGAAGCCTGGAGCCGGCTTGATGAGAGCTGCTGGGCCTCTGCTGAAGCCTGGAGCCGGCCTGATGATAGCTGCTGGGCCTCTGCTGAAGACTGGAGCCGGCTTGATGATAGCTGCTGGGTCTCTGCTGAAGCCTGGAGCCGGCCTGATGATAGCTGCTGGGTCTCTGCTGAAGCCTGGAGCCGGCCTGATGATAGCTGCTGGGCCTCTGCTGAAGACTGGAGCCGGCTTGATGATAGCTGCTGGGTCTCTGCTGAAGCCTGGAGCCGGCTTGATGAGAGCTGCTGGGCCTCTGCTGAAGCCTGGAGCCGGCCTAATCTGGTGGAACAGGCTGGAGCTGCTGGAGGTGTAGAAGCTGCTGGTATCCTGGGCCTGGTGGTGTTAGCAGATCTAGATGCTGCTCTCTAGTGCAAATGCATACAACAGCTGGCCTGTCCTGATGGTGGTAGCTGCTGCTGCTGCTACTGAGGCCCTGGCCTGGTTGTGCTGGTAGCTGCTGCTGAGCTACCAGCACAGATTAATAAGAGTCTCAAACAGTAAAAACCATCCAACTCTTTTCTTTGCATATCCACTTAAATTAGCACTGGGTGGACAATTGGTACTTTGAATAAAAGTTGTATATGTCTAAAATACGAAATTATAGACAAAACTGGTTGAGATCAGCTCAGACCAAACACACACAGCCAGCAAATGGGTGTTGTGATGCATTTTTGAAATTATTGTGCCAAATATGCCTAAAATGAGCAAAATACGAAAATATTATAAATAAATATTATAACAAATGTGCTTGTTACTACATTACATATATACTAATATCATGTATATAAAACCTTAATGGAGGTGTTTGGATGATTTGGAATAGCGCGGCTCCCATAGGCTCCATTATGATAAATAAATGGGTTATACTTGTATAGCGCTTTTCTACCTTCAAGGTACTTTGACACTATTTCCACATTTACCCATTCACACACTGATGGCGGGAGCTGCCATGCAAGGCGCTAACCAGCAGCCATCAGAGGCAAAGGGTGAAGTGTCTTGCCCAAGGACACAACGGACGTGACTAGGAAGGTAGAAGGTGGGAATTGAACCCCAGTAACCAGCAACACTCCGATTGCTGGCACAGCCACTCTATCAACTTCGCCACGCCGTCCCCATTGTAAGCAGACTTTTGATCGCATTTATTTAATATTTAGAATGCAAAAAAAACATCCATCGTCATGTCTCTCATAATGATTGTGAACGATAAGCAAAATTAAAAAAGTGCAGTTCCCCTTTAAAGTAATGTAAGAACAATCAGACAGTACTAGTCTACTAACTACTTTAGAGCTCCTTGTAACATCATAGAGCATAATTGGTGGGGTTCTTCACAGACAGCAAAACAGAAGAAAGTTAATTCTGGCTCTCAGAAATATTTGAGTGACTCAGCAGAGGAAAACAGCTGCCTGGACAAAGACATTGAGGGGACGGACTGGGACTTGTTGGACTATGTCGGAAAATTCATCGATTAGCCGCACTGAGTGACACTTCTATGGAAACAAGCGGCGCTCGTGCCAGCGGAATATGGCTCATCCAAGAATCCATTTTACCATGAGACACTGAGCAGTTTATGAATACAATTCCTAAATGTGTTCCACCTTAATAGGTGTATTATGACTCAGCAGAAATGCAGGAAGTGAGAAAAGCAAAACGTGATTGAAACAATTCACTTTCCCTTCTAGCAGACTTTGACGCAAATGATACAAGCAAGCAGAGAAACATGTGAGTAGTGCACACAGCTGTAGTTTATCTAGTCTACAGTTGTCATTTTACTGGAATACAGTTGTATTTCTTATAAATATAACAGTAATTTTACAAGTATAAATTGTAATTTTACTTAAATAAAGTTGTAATTGTATTCATTTGTTTTGCTTGATTTTCACATAGTCACACATGTGCTTCTGTGAAAACATGCTGACAAGCGATAATGATTGGCTACGTTTACACTGCAGGTCAAAGTGGCCCAAATCAGATTTTTTTCAAAACCTGATTTTTTTCAGCTCACAGTTTACACTGCAAGTAAAATGTGATCTCTATCAGACTCCAGTATAAACGCGCACAGGCCCCTATGTGGCCCCAATGTGGCCTTTGAATGCACACTTCGATAAAGGGAAAACAAAGGAAGTTCACCGGATTCCGTAAATAAACAAGTAAGTCGCTACTACTACTAAGAAATCAAATAAATATCGCCACCATAGATATGGTCGCGTCAGATTTGGTGTGCAGTGTAAACTTGTCCAGATAAAGCTTTTACATCTGGGCCACAGGTATGTGTGGGTATCTATTGATACTCACTAACATGATGTCGACAGTGCGATTAAAACCAGAGTAACCGGACCGAAAAAGAAAGTAAATATTGGTATTAGGATTGTCGGGCAGTAGCAGCATTACAAATACAAATGATAACTACATTTCTTGGTAGCGTAGTGGTAACATTGCTGTTTTCTACATCAAATATATTTTCTGTGCTCAAGCTAAAGTACCTTCGAAACAAGATTATATTTTCCCAGGCATTTCTATGAGTTAGTATTAGTATGGAAAACACTAGTGTTTATTATTAACCACCTTGAATTGACTTATACTGTCTTTAAGTTGAAGTGGAGTGGTAATTGTTTTTTTCCCCCTGGCAACACTTGGGGGCCACGATAGTTATTAAATCTCATTAAGCGATAAGTTGAATAATGCAAACACGTTTGTTACTGGATACTTTCTAATACGCTTCTGCCTTGGAGACTTTGTATGCGTAAGTAATATGCAACTATGATTTATTTGTTTATATTGACAAATATAATATTGTTCAATTAACGGTCAACGCTAATGCTGTAAACATTGGCATGTAGTTCTGGCCCTAAAACAAATACAAATAAGGTCCCCCCCCAATTTTAGTCCTGTTTGCTGATGGCAGATTTGGAGTTTCTTAAGCCTGACATCAATGACAAAAGACCATTTCCGCATACCCTCGTTATCCATCCCATCCATCCATCTTCTTCCGCTTATCCGAGGTCAGGTCGCGGGGGCAGCAGCCTAAGCAGGGAAGCCCAGACTTTCCTCTCCCCAGCCACTTCGTCCAGCTCTTCCTGGGGGATCCCGAGGCGTTCCCAGGCCAGCCGGGAGACATAGTCTTCCCAACGTGTCCTGGGTCTTCCCCAGGTCATTATGCATCGTACTAATTTTGGTTGCATCTTTATCCCAAAATATGTTGTTTTCTTGCAGAATTACAATAAATGTAATGTACATATTCTGTACATTACATGTTTTACACATTTTCGCCGCCATGGTGTCACCAGGACTTAGTGATTTTTTCTCAGCTTGGAGCACACACAAAAGTGGCTACAATATGGAGCTTAAACATGGAAGCGTACCTCCTCTCCACGCTTTTTTTGTGTCCTCTTTTACGGATTCTTCAGTTTTATCGCTGTAATTCTATCACAAGTTATTGAAATAAATGCTGAAAGGGCATAGTTAGATAGACATATAGAAAGATAGTCAGGGGGCCTGTGACTTAAGTCATGCTTGCAACTTAAAGCACAACAAAAAGCAGAGAGACTGTCTGTATTTCACAATACTCGTAAATTAAGGTACCACTGTATTTATTTTTGGTCCCCTGCTGACAGGCGGCTAGCAGTTAACTTAGACGGACCATATGTCCTCTTTTCCCCGTATATGTCTTCTTTTGCTGGGCTGTGCGGGCTGTCCGGGCGGAGTTTCTTAAATGCCTCAAATGTCATTTTGAGTTAGGGTTGCATGTATTTTCAATGTACGTTCAGGGTTAAGAAGGGGTTAAAAACAAAACAAATTGTGAAGGTGTGCGCACAGCAGCATTCGTGAGGGAGGGGCAGAGACAGAGAGAGCGAGAGAGTTATGATAAACGTGCATGCGTCGCCAGGCTCTGCTTTTTATCGATAGATTTATCAGATTTAATTTTTTATTATCTATAGCAGGGGTGTCAAAAGTGTGCCCCGGAGAACATTTGCCGCCCAGAGCTAATGTTTTAAAGGCCCACAGCACATTCTAAAAATACTTTTAAAATAAACAAAAACATAACAAAAGTGAAATAAAAAAGCTTAAAGGTGAAATGTAATTTAGAAAAAGTTGCAATGTTGACTAATAAAACAAAGCTGTTTTTTTTTCTTTCAAACTGTCATTGCTCAAAACATAATATTGAATCAAAATCAATGTTATTATGAATTATTGACCTATCCAAGGTTCCGATTACTTCACATCAAATATTCCACTTTGAAAAATATTTTTGGTGGAAGATTTTGCATATTTTGTGTGTTTGCCATTAAAAACATAGTTTTGTTTGACAAAAAAGGGCGAGGGATAGATCTGACGGTGATGTAGACTCCAGAGATTTAAGCGTTAAATATAAAATGTATGTATGCCCTGGCACACCATTATCATTTCATGACCGAAGCAAAACAGTTTTTACACTTTTATACTGAAATAAATACACCTACAACTTATTAAATAAAAACATAGAAAAAACTACCAGCAGCGGTAAAGTTTAGATCCATGAAGAAAAGAAAAAAGTGAATGAATGTTTATAACTGAATACATTTACATATGTATACAAATTTGTTTTCTTTATTTATTAATTTTTTTAAATGAATTAAGTAACGTTTAAGACAGGGGTCGGCAACCTTTACCACTCAAAGAGCCATTTTGGCAAGTTTCACAAATTAAAGAAAGTAATGGGAGCCACAAAAAAAAATTTAATATTTAAAATGAAAAACACTGCATACAAAGCTTAAATGCTTTGTGCTATGTTAACCAGGGGTCTCCGACACACGCACCGGCACGCACTTTAATGTGGAGATTTGATGTTAGTGCAGCCCGCGAGTTTTGAATGAATGGCGCTTGATAGCGTCACGCTTGCCAACCCTCTCATTTTTCCCGAGACCCCCGAATATCAGAGCGTGATGACACTGCATTTGGCACCCTCTACAGTCTGCCCTAACAGTGTACCTGCTCGACCACACGTAGAATGCAATTTCAGCTTGCTCACGTAAGTGACAGCAAGGCGTACTAACTCAGCAGCCACACATCTTACACTGACGGTACCAATACCCAGAATCCCATGCAGCCCTAACTCTTCCGCTCAACCAACGCACGGAGAGGGGGCGGGGGGGTTGATGTGTGGGGGGATTTGGTGGTAGCGGGGGTGTATAATGTAGACCGGAAGAGTTAGGGCTGCATGGGATTCTGGGTAATGGTTGTGTTGTGTTTATGTTGTGTTACGGTGGGATGTTCTCCAGAAATGTGTTTTTCATTCTTTTTTGGTGTGGGTTCACAGTGTGGCGCATATTTGTAACGTAACAATGTTAAAGTTGTTTGATACGGCTACCGTCAGTGTAAGCTGTGTGGCTGATGAGTAAGTATGCTTTGCTGTCTCCTGTGTGTGCAAGTAATAACAACATGCAACATGTGGCTGGACTGGCACGCTGTATGTAAATGCTATAGAGGACAATTACTGCAGTGCAATTAGGGCATGCCCTTTATTTAGTAATTAGAGTGTAAATAGGATTATTTTTTCTCTGAGAGTAATCTATGAGAGACACTGAGATCCATAAATCTCCTGGGAAAATCGGTGGGG
The DNA here is from genome assembly GCF_033978785.1 of Entelurus aequoreus. NCBI lineage: Eukaryota > Metazoa > Chordata > Actinopteri > Syngnathiformes > Syngnathidae > Entelurus > Entelurus aequoreus. Next base: position 59,776,200 of record NC_084732.1, read on the forward strand.
TCGGCATGTATGTAGCTGAGCCACATCAGAGTGGTCAAGGAGCCGCATGCGGCTCCGGAGCCGCGGGTTGCAGACCCCTGGTTTAAGACAACCATTTTCCAAAACACAGTATAGAATGTGAGATATAACAGGATAATGCATACGTTTATCATTTGTTTTAAAAACGCTTACAAAAAAGTGGGACCCCAAAAATTTTATGGCACCCCATTTTGAAAATTCCTAGCGCCAAAACTGCTGTCAACAGAGGACAAAAAATGCTTTATTTAAACAAATATATTATTTATAAAGCAATTTCGAGTATCATTGGCAAATTTTCACCTAGTCCCGGCCTTGGCGTGCTGCCCGCCTTGGCACGCATATATGTGTCCTCTTTTTGGGATTTCAGAATATGGGCAGCCTAAGCTAACTGTACACAGTCTATACACAATGTGGAGCCGCTCCTCTAAGAAAATCATTATCTCCATTGCGGCAAATGAACTACATTTCACTCATTATCACTAGAGCTCTAGTGGACGAGGCTAAACATGTTACACACCCAGTAAGAACAAGCAGGAGCAGGCATGCTAATTGCCACTAAGCTATCTTGAAACAACTCAAGAAGTAAGTGCAAAGGTAAACACTTTAAGAAGTGTATATTGAACAGCAGAAAGTAAGCAGCTATCAACAACAAATTCAAAAGTAGATTAATAAGAATCAAGACTGACGAGGATAATATAACGGTGTCTGCTACTGTGTAGCGAGCACGTGTCAATACCAAGGGTAATATTAGTATTATATGATATATATTAATGGATTAGATTTATATAGCGCTTTTCCAGACACTCAAAGCGCTTTCCCGTGAGAGCTGACAACTAGAGTGAATGGATTGTTATTTTTATTTTCACAAAATCATTTTTTTTCAATTTTTTTTTACAAATCGAGGAAATAATTACCTGGACACAGGTGGACTTTGAGGGCAAAACTTAAAAGTGTAGAAGATGGTAGTTTTTTGTTTTTGTCTAATTACTGTGCACTATTGATTTTGTTTTGATCAAACAATTGGATATAATAAAATAAAATATGGAAATAGTTAAAATGTTGTGTTGATATTGTTACACTGTCAGTAGCACTCACCATTAATAAATTAAAACATTTACACTTAATACTGATGGATGATTGGTATCGGAATCAGCAGCATAAAACATCCCTAATTGAAATAACTATTCTATGGTGGCCGACAGGCAAAAGGCTCCAAACATGAACATGATCTAAAACCAAAAAACATTATCAAAACACATGCAAATTAAAAATGCTGCAATAACTTAAATGCTGCAGGGTCAACAAAAAATGCAGAAGAAACATGCTGCAAAACCTAAAAATAACTGCAATGGAGAGCCAGGCCTAAAGAAATGAGCGGGATTCCAAAAAGGAAAGTTATATATGTGAAAAAGCACATTTGTATTATTGTCTTTGGCTGTACAATTTTAAAAAGTCCCAATGAAAAGAAAGAAGTTGAATGCAGTTTGTGGCTAAAATGGGAGACTTTAGCTTTCAGCTGTTGTTGATTAATATGAAATCACTCCTGCATTTTGACAATCTTATCACATCTGGCTGACAAATCCTCACAAGCCTTTTTAGTGGCAGCGTCCATGTTGCTGTGTGCGTGTGTGAGTGTAGCTAGGGGAGTGGAGGGGGTCCAAAGGAGCTGCAGCACAGTTTGAGGAAATGCTAACAGGGTAAAAGATAGACACAGCTTCTGTAAACACACCCTGCACAATTTGTTTGCACCATCATATACGACTGGCGAAGATGGCACTTCACACACACACACACACACACACACACACACACACACACACACACACACACACACACACACACACACACACACACACACACACACACACACACACACACACACACACACACACACACACACACACACACACACACACAAACAATCCTACGCAAAGGGCAATGGAATACAAGTTGTAGAGAGTGTTTGTGCCTCTTCGTGTCTGTGTGCGCACGTGTGTGTGTGCGTGGGTGTGTGTGTGTGTGTGTGTGTGTGTGTGTGCGTCGCTCCTCAGGGTCATGTAGCACAAAAGAAGTGATGGCGGTACATAGGACATATGAAGTTATAAATAAATACTAAAGAAGACTACTTAAATCATTCAATACAATTATTGAATACAATTTATGCCTAAAGCCTAGAAATAATACAAAAAGTGTTTAATTTGATTCATTATTAAATAATTATTTGAAAAACAGCTACAATTACATAATTTTAAGAATTAAAAATGGAAGAAATTACATCAAGTAATATATATGAAAATATTATTTAGAATATTTATTTAGATTGTTTAGAACAAATATTTGTGAATAATATTAAATGTTTTAAATGAAAATATTATTTAATATACGCAGTGGGTCCCTGAAGTCTAACTATTAAACACAGAACATGTTTCATTAAATTCCAAATGTAAATAAATAAATAGTTATTTGAAAACTAATCACAAATAAAAATAATTCTGAATATGGAAACATGTAAAAAAAAAAAATCTACATTATCAGTAGGGCTGTCAAAGTTAATGCGATTACAAGGTAACATAAGTTTCTTTTAATGGCACTATATTTTTTAATCTCGCGATTATTGAGCTTCCTGGGACCTTCAGTTCACAATGTAGGGGTGGTAAAAAAAAAAGATTAAAAAAAAAGCTTTCGAGCTGATGTTGAGTCACAGTAACAACCAGAGCAGAAATGGACAAAGAAAAAGGTTTACTGAATGACAAGTTTAGCTTTCACTCTCTAAACAAAACCAAAGTTTTTTCCATCCACATCTCTGGGAGTGGCAGCACGGTGGGGCAGTGGTTAGTGCTCATGCCTCACAATAAGAGGGTTCAATTCCCGGGCTCTGGGTCTTTCTGTGTGGAGTTTGTATGTTCTCCCTGTGACTGCATGGGTTCCCTCCGGGTACTCCGGCTTCCTCCCACCTCCAAAGACATGCACCTGGAGATAAGTTGATTGGCAACACTAAATTGGCCCTAGTGTGTGAATGTGAGTGTGAATGTGTTGGCACAGTGATGAGGTGGCGTCCGAGACGGACAAGCGGTAGAAAAAGGGATGGATGGATGGATCTATGGGACTTATCACCGGAAACCCTAGTTGTCAGCGACAGTAGTGTTCCCACGTCAGCGTGTTGCAAGCAACTTTTTTCTCAAGTTAATTGCAAAGCTGGTAAGTCATGGGTTGCATTTTTTTCGGGGGAGGGGCTTGTTTTTGAATGTGTGGTTGTTTATTTGGGCTTACTTTTCTGTTTCCACAATAAAGTAAAACACGACTGTGCTGGTAAGATAGTTGGTCCTTTCTACACAGCGTTTCCTTGTTAATGCGCCCCCGGTCGACTTGGCACGCCCCCAAACACACGCATGCAAATGACACATGTGCAACTACGCCAAAGCCCAGACTGACAGAGAAACACATTATGAAGCACAGTGAGAATTAGTGGAGAAAACTTAAAAAGTTTGATTACAAAAAATGGCTTACCTGGGCTGATTGATGTTCATAACATGGTTGAAGTTTGGGGTTTCGTATCGAATCGTTACACCCCTATATATATATATATGCCTAGTGGTTAGAGTGTCCGCCCTGAGATCGGTACGTTGTGAGTTCAAACCCCGGCCGAGTCATACCAAAGACTATAAAAAAATGGGACCCATTACCTCCCTGCTTGGCACTCAGCATCAAGGGTTGGAATTGGGGGTTAAATCACCAAAATGATTCCCGGGCGTGGCACCGCTGCTGCCCACTGCTCCCCTCACCTCCCAGGGGGTGAACAAGGGGATGGGTCAAATGCCACACCTAGTGTGTGTGACAATCATTGGTACTTTAACTTTTAACTTTAATATATAATTTTTTTATTTTTTTTTCTACCTTCAAGGTACTCAAAGCGCTTTGACACTATTTCCACATTCACACATTCACACACTGATTGCAGGAGCTGCCATGCAAGGCGCTAACCACTACCCATCAGGAGCAAGCAGGGCCGGCCCGTGGCATAGGCCGTATAGGCAAATGCTAAGGGCGCCGTCCATCAGGGGGCGCCACGCCAGTGCCACAAATGTTGGAGAAAAAAAAAAAAGTTGGTACTATTATTTTTAAATACAAAAAATAATCCCACGTTAATTAAAATGCAAAGTAAAGCCTATTTAATAGAAATATTATTTGTTACAACATTACGCCCCCCCACCCAGAGAGACGTGCGCTCTTTGTGTGCGTGTGAGTGTGGGGAGGGAAGAGAGAGAGGAGGGAGGGGGGCGTGTCTGATCATGGCGGAGCTGCAGTCGAGTTTGTTGGAGATATTTTCACTACTTTTCTTTTGTCGAGCGCAAAGAAAATAACATTTTAGTTAAATGTAAATTGTGCTTTGGATCAAAGATCCCATCTACTGCCCAAAACAGCAATTCAAATGTGCTGAAACAAGCTACATAAGCAACATGCTTCGACGAAGCTAGTAAAGAGAGACAGAGACTCCAATGCTACTTTCCCTCCACCACCACCACTTAAGGATTAACTCTGCCTCTGCTCATCATGCAGCACTGAAGGTACACACTCTGTCAGTCAATGTTCCCTCTAATTGTTCATGTGTGTGAGCAAACGCAAAAACTCCCTGAGCATTGAGTGGAGGCCATGTGAGCAACATCAGACGTGCACACTGTGGCTACACCAGCAGCACACCTGTCCCAAACCTGACTAAATAAAAACTTTAATCTCCATCCATCCATCCATCCATCCATTTTTTACCGCTTGTCCCTTTCGGGGTCGCTGGAGCCTATCTCAGCTGCATTCAGGCGGAAGGCGGGGTACACCCTGGACAAGTCCCCACCTCATCGCAGGGCCAACACAGATAGACAGACAACATTATCTTATTATTATAATCAAATGACAGCAGTCATTTCCATTTCTAATATAAGTGTTTAGGCCCACTTACAATGACAATAACAACAAATATTGTTTTTCATGAACTGTGTACTTGTATTGTTTGTCTGGGTGGAGGTCCTGCTTTGGAAATAATTTGTACCCCTTTCAGACATTGCATTTAGTTCCCATTAAAGCATTCACATGTTGCACAATGAGATGTAAGCAGGGGATCATGTGTACATTCCTGCAACTTAATATATTTTTATTAGTATTTATTTAATATACTAACAGCATTTAATGATTAATATTTATAAATTAAGATTCTTAATGAATGACACTAGAATAAGCACACATTTGATTGGTAAATCATAGTGTAACGACCTGGAATGACACTTTATGTGTGGTGTTGGAGTTGTCCGACTTTTTGTGTGGCTGTAAACGCATCACTGGCTAAGTGCCATATGTGCATGTGTTGGCGCAAGTGAGAAAGAGCGAGCGGCTGTATGGCGTCACATTAGTACCAAAAATCCAAGCGTGTAAAAACTGTTATCGCGCGGTGATTCTCCACTTCGTGCGCGCGCGCGACACCCTTTTGCGCGCGCGTGGTGCCTTTGTGCGCGCGCGCGGCGCCGTCTTGCGTGCGCGCGGTGCCTTTCTGCGCGCGCGCTGTCTCGGTCTGTGCGCTGTCATGTTTCATTTTGGTACTTTGGGGGCGGGCATGCTTAGACCGCCCCTTCTTTCTGATTGGCTTTGAAAAAAAAAAAGAAAAAAAAAAAAGAAAAATACAACTTCAAGTAGGTTGTAAAAAAAGGCAGATGAAGTGAAACTATAGCAATGCTTTTCTTTACACTCTCTCATGCACACAGATACTCATGTTATGAGAAGTATATTGTTTCAAAAATATTAACATTAATTGTTGATATTTTAAACATCTTTCAGATTACATTGCTCGAATTCAAAAACCACTTTACTACACAAATATTAGGCCCAATGTGCAAGATTATTCTATTAGTATTAGTTATTTTTATGTTTTATCATATCTTAGCTTATTTTTATATTTTATCATATCTTAGCCTATTTTTATATGGTCTTATTATATTTATATTTCAGTTTTTATTGTATTTTATTTTATTTTATAGTTTTTCATATTGTAGTTTATTTTTATGTTTGATTATATCTTATCTTATTTCATATTATTTTTGGACTTTTACCTGATGTGTATTTTAATTATTTTTAATCCATTTATTTGATCATCTAGTTTCCTCAAAGAGCCCTCTGGATCTCCACGTCCAGAGGGTTCCTGTGATTGGCTATTGTCATTGTGTTGTTATTATTATTGTTGTTGTTTGTTTATTTTTATGTACATGTTTGACTGTCTTCATGGGGTGCGGGTGTTATTTCTCATTTTGTTTTTAACTATGTAAAGCACTTTGAGCTGCATTTTAAATGTATGAAAAGTGCTTTATAAATAAAAATGTATTATTATTATTTTTTAGTAATAGTACCCTTACAATCACTCCAAACCAGTTCAATAACTTACCTCTTTTTCAGCCAACATTTTTTTATCCACTTCTTCCTCCGTAAATCTTGATACATATTGACGATGACCCGCCCTGCTATACTTCTGATTGCTCAAAGCCAATCAGAAAGAAGGGGCGGTCTAAGCATGCCCGCCCCCAAAGTACCAAAATGAAACATGACAGCGCACAGACCGAGACAGCGCGCGCGCAGAAAGGCACCACGCGCGCGCAAAAGGGTGTCGCGCGCGCACGAAGTGGAGAATCAGCGCGCGATAACAGTTTTTACGCGCTTGGATTTTTGGTACTAATGTGACGCCATACGGCTGCTGTTGATATAACAAAGTTGCTTTTGGTCTGGTTTGTACTGCAGAAAATTACCACTTTTGCTAGATATAATTTTTTTACTAATGTTTTGGTGATGTGTTTATGGCCGACAATAAAGAGTTTTGCTCAGTAAAGTGATGGATGGAATTCAAGTCCTCAAAGCGTCTCGACAGACGTTACAATATTTCAACAATGATGACGAAAACTGTTTTCTCTGCCGTGTCCGTGTGTTGAAAATTGTTATGCACTTATTTTTTTATTTGATTTTGTGCGTGGCATAGATTTGCCGTGCGCAGAGGACGATTGAGCAGTGCGCAATTGCACAGGCGCGCACCTTAGAGGGAACATTGCTGTCAATTCTCTTATATACTCTTTCATTGTAGACTTCTAGAGTGTTTGATTATCACATCACTCTAAATGTATAGACTATAAAGTTCACAAACATAAAGAGGGATGCTAGAGGGCCAGGCCAATCTTTCCTTATCTGTAAACTAAAACTGGGGAAATGTGTAGAGTGTTCTGAGCTTCAGACATGATTTTGTGTCAGAATTCTTTGAGGAAAAAATGCATGGTTAGGCTTTGTGTATGTAGTGTGTGCCTTTCTTGCTTTTCAGCTATGCTGTTATTATGCTGTTTGTTACTTATGTATGTTATGTTGCTGCTATTTAAAATAGTTTTGTCAATTTGTTCTGGCCAAAAACAAATTGGCCCTTTGAAACATATCTTTGTCTTTGTGTGTTGTATGTAGAGCACATTGCTTAGCAGAGTTCAGTGATGCAAATGCATGTCAAGTTGATCAACACATTGTATTATTCTCCAGTGCAATAACAGTACTGAAATGGAGGCTAAAAGGGCATTAATGGGAGCTTTAAAAAAAAAAAAGAAGTAACTAAATAGTTACTTTTCACAGTAACGCATTACTTTTTGGTGTAAGTAACTGAGTTAGTAACTGACTTACTTTTAAAATGAAGTAACTAGTAACTGTAACTAGTTACTGGTTTTCAGTAACTAACCAAACACTGGTGATAGTAACCTGGCTTTTTAGCATTAAGCTAATGTTATATGATTTGGCAATTGCTAATCAATAAATAGCTAGTTCTGTTTTAACGGCGGGTTAATATTGTGGAGGGGGCTGAATTGTTATGGAAAATAATAATGTAACGTTAGGTAATTACAGTACTCCCACGGTCCCACCTTACGTTCCTCAGAGACATTTGTATTAGATCTTTTAAGCAGGTGTTTTTTGTTTACATTGTTATTGCCTTCTGGTTAGCTAATGTTTGCCCTGCAGGTAATAGTCACTTTTCCACCCCTTTATATATTAGGTATAGTTGTAAGCCTAGTTGTTAAAGTGCACATCATTAATGTTAATTAAGCAATATCACATGAGAGGGAATGCTGTTTCTTAATTTGAGCACTGCTGTGATTCGGTTAAAGATAATCATAACATAACATTCTCATATAATATATTATACTGTTACTTTGCATTCTGCTATTCAGCATTTCACTGTAAAGATGACAATAAATTGTTAGATATTCATTTTTTATTTTTTGTATTCATTTATTTATAATATTTTTTTAAATCTTGTTAACTATTCTGATTGTTAATTTGCTTTCTTTAATTAAAAAAAAAAGGTCAAAGACAAAGCTATTCGGTTTCTTGTGAGTATATACACTTCACTGCCGATGTGGGGGGGCGCCACCTAAAATCTTGCCTAGGGCGCCAGATTGGTTAGGGCCAGGCCTGGGAGCAAGGGTGAAGTCTCTTGCTCAAGGACACAACGGACGTGACTAGGTTGGTAGAAGCTGGGGATCGAACCAGGAACCCTCAGGTTGCTGGCACAGCCCCTTTCTCAACCGCGCCACACCATCCCTATATATGCACATCTATATATATATATATATATATATATATATATATATATATATATATATATATATATATATATATATATATATATATATATATAAAAAAAAAAAAATATATATATATATATATATATATATATATATATATATATATATATATATATATATATATATATATATATATATATATATATATATATATATATATATATACACACACACACATCTATATATATATATATATATATATATATATATATATATATATACTAGGGTGTACGATATACCGGTACTAATAAAGTGTTGCGGTACTGATCAATTGAAATCGGTACTATACCACCTTTGAAAAATACCGGTACCATTCCTTCATCTGAATGCCGCTATGCGGCGTGACTACAGAGTCGAGGCGCATGATGTTGAGTGTGTCAACACGCACACACAAAAAGTGCATACAAGCAATAACATCATGGTGGGGAAGAATGGCAAAAAACGACAATTCTACTGGTTAATAAAGGGGGTGCGTGAAGCGCAATATGGAGGTATTTGGGCTTCACAACTAACACTAAAGGTGATGCTTTAAACAGGGAGACGCTGCGTTGAAATTGCTGTTTTACACCTTTCCTGCTTGTCAGCTCCCAGACCGTGGTCGAGGAGCGCAGGGAACATGTTCCCTTCAGGGCCGATGTTTTGTCGGTGGTAACACCCTTCACTTTACCT